>NC_081535.1:33677018-33815284 GCF_030273125.1 Centropristis striata
ACCCTGTTAAAATAATCGCCTAACTCATTTTTAAAATTTTGCAGGAAACAAAAAAAACTTCATCAAAAGTGTAACATATGACATTTATTGATCATTTCACTCAAAATGATGTAACAAAGGATGGCTATTGGCATAGTAATAACACTGTGTGTAAATGATGTAACTTAAGAGAAATAAATGACTTAGGCAATTTTTTGAACATGCCTTTGTGACTTAAGCAAGATATGGCAACACTTTATTTTGAAGGTGTCTACATAAGAGTTACACAAGCCTGTCAGAAACATGACATAACAAGTATCATGAGCATTAATGTTACTTCAAAGTGTCATTAATGTTCATGACACATCATGTTTATGACACGCTCATGTCACTCTTATGTAGACACCTTAGAGTAAAGTGTTACAAATATTAGTGTCAACAATAAAACACTGATAAACCAAACTGATAACTAAACAATCTCCCTCTAGCTCTTCTTTGCTGGGTTCTTATCTGATGCCTATGAATGTGGCAAAGTGTCAAAGAAGTGATGATCTTAAAGGGGTAAAATCACATGATCTCATCAACTGAGGATGGAGGTGATTTTACCATAGGTGGCTATGAGGAGATGATTTAGGCAAAAAAAAACCAATTTTGACAAAAAATGACGATTATTTTAACAGTTGTTATGTTACTGACAGGCTTGTGTGACTCTTATGTTGACACCTTCAAAATAAAGTGTTACCATATCTTGCTTAAGTCACAAAGGCATGTTCAAAAAATTGCCAAAGTTATTTCTCATTTATTTCTCTTAAGTTACATAATTTACACACAGCGTTATTACTATGCCAATAGCCATCCTTTGTTACATCCTTTTTGAGTGAAATGATCAATAAATGTCATATGTTACACTTTTGATGAAGTTTTTTGTTTTTCCTGAAAAAAATTAAAAATGAGTTAGGCGATTATTTTAACAGGGTGATGATATAAATAATAAGAATATATATATATATATATTAAAAAAAGAAGAAGAATGGACAAAGGAATTGATGGACTGTCTAGCTCTGGAGAGACTAACATACATTGTAAAAAAGAAAGAAAAAGACTTTACTCATTTGTGGAGACCTTTTATGGACTTTTTGGAAACTCAAAACCTTGGATTGTGATTAATTGTATTATTTTTATTATTTTTATTACATTTATTTAATTTTCTTTTTCTTTACTTTATTAGACATTGTTTCTTTGTCTGTTTGTTCTTGTATTTATTCATTTATTTTTCTATTTTATTTCTGCCAGATGGGGGGCAAGGTTATTATAGTTAACGAAAACTAACGAAATAACGAAAACTAGAATTGAAAAAACATTTTCGTTAACTGAAATAAAAATAAAAACTAGACTTTTTTAAAAAACGATAACTAACTGAAACTGTATTGCGTGGTTACAAAACTAACTAAAACTAACTAAAATTATAGTGAAAATGTCCTTAGTTTTCGTTTTTGTCAACTTTTTTCATTCATAATTCAGTGTTTTTATTTGAACATGCAACACATGGTGAATATGTTTACTGAGACTGGGATGTTTACACTAGAACCAAAATTCAAAACAGTTAATAACCTTATTGGGGCTGAGATGATAAACCAAAGGAAATAAAGGCAAAATTTATTATGACCACTTTGAATCTGGCACCCAACACATAGCCCATTACAAAAAAACTAAAACTAACACTAAAACTAATAAAAACTAAACTAAAACTAAGCATTTTCAAAAAATAAAAAATAAACTAAAACTAGAAAACTCACTCTAAAAACTAACTAAAACTAACTGAATTTGAAAACAAAAATTCACAACGAAATTAAAACTAAAACTAATGAAAAATCCAAAACTATTATAACCTTGATGGGGGGGGGGGGGGGGGGGGTGTTCATGTTTAAACTTATGTGAAAATCCCAATAAAAATATGTCTTAAAAAAAAAGAAAAAAAAAGAAGAAGAAGCAGAAAAAGGAAGACAACAACGAAGAAGAAAAATTCGTCAACGTCACTTCCTGCCGAGATCTCGCTAGGTCACGTGACGTCGTATTAGCTCGCTGACTCTGCTATGTTTGTAACGTTAACGCTAACGTTTTAGAAAATGCCAACTTTCTCGCTTGTGTCGGTTTATCACTGCGGAGGGACGTCCCGCGGCCACCGGGAGACCCGTTTTTACCGGCGCCGTTGGAGGAATCCGGCTGCGAAAACTGCGGGCCTTCGCGTCACGTGACCAGCATGCGGCTGAGCCGTTTGATAAAAAAAGATGGCGCGAGCGCGGCGGAGCGAAGAGGACGAAGACCAACCGCCGAGCTGCTGAGCGAGCCGACCGGAGCCGAGAGCGGCCGTTAAACCGTCAGGTACGGGGCTTTCAACCGGGGGAGGGATCCGCCATAGTTACCACTAACTAACACCCCGGTTATTGAACCTATCTACTTATCGTGGGCGGTGTGATACTTTAAGTTAAGTATTTTATTTTGATTCTGAGGCAGCTTCGTTTCACACCTCGTTGCTAACGTTAGCTTAGCAACAGCAATGACACAGAAGCCCGTCAACAACATGACAACAATGCGCTAATCAACAACAACAACAACAAATCCGCCGCTGCTGCAGGTGGTAAAGGTTGGAGGAAGGACACACTGACTCTTCACCTTAAGCTTGTGTTTTATAAGGAAATGTGGCACTATATAATCCGGCTAACGTCATTCTTACCCACGTAACAAGCTAGCTAATGTAAGCTAGCTAGCGTTGTTGCACCTTATCAACCTGTTCATTTGTTTAGATAGACAGATAGATAGATAGATAGATAGATAGATAGATAGATAGATAGATAGATATACTTTATTTATCCCAAGCTGGGAAATTACAGTGTAGCAGCAGCATTACACACAGAGACAATAACAACACAATTAAGTAAAAAAAAGAACAACCTAGGCATACTTCAAGCAATAAAATATAAAAAATACAATAAAATATAAAGTGTCTAAAGAAGGAGTAGAATAGAATTCCAGTGCAGAATAAATATGAATATACAGTATAAAAATGTTGGTGCTATGAAACAAATAAGGTGCAATGAACCAGGTTATTATTTGTTATTGTACAGTGTTATTATGTGGCATGTGGCAGGAAATATTTTTTATACCCTTACCATAACTATTTACCTGTTATATTCATAACACATGCTGATAATTATGTCTTCATGTCTGGCATAGTGTTTATGTGGATTTAGCACCCAACTGATTATTTTTTTAGTGTCTAGTTATGTTTTTGTTTTATTTCCACTGTTTCCCAAGGTATTGTTGTATTGCAATTAAAATTTCCCCCCTGAATTAATAAAGTTTTATTTTATTCTCTATTTTTTCTTTATTTTATTATTCTAAAAACTGGTAGCATTTCAGTTTTGCCAACATATCCGCCGAGATTAACGTGGGGTAAAGTTAAAATAAAATAGAAAACATAAGATACTAAATGCGTAATATAATAACAACGAAGTGAGCATGCGTCCGTTGCGGGCTGCATGATTTCTAACCCTTGATTTCTCTCTTAAATTTGCAGTTTTTGTACAATGTTTTTATTAAACTGTCGTGTAACTGAAATGAATGTGAAAGTGTGTTTGAGTTCAGCACGTTAGCTTTCGGTTAGCTAACACAGTTAAGCCTTGTCACCCTTGTGCAACCAGGCCAGTTTAGTTGGTATGACAGTGTGCCAGTTGTAAGGGTTAGCTGGTGCAAAATTAGCTGGACACTTGAATGCATCATCGCCTAAAATGCCATGATCTTGTTGCACATTATAGGAGCTTGTTGTATAAATAATGATTAACCGGCGGAGCTGACGAGGAGTCCGGGGGAAGCTAGAGGCAGAGGGGCAGGAAGTTGCAGAGCATTGCAAACACGTGTCTTGTTTTGGGTCACTTTGGAACAAGTCACGGACCTGACCGGGCGTGCAGACCTTGCTGGGAGAAATGGCTAATTCTCATTTGTACATGGTTAGTCTCGATTTGAAGTTAATCTAAATACATTGATTCCGTGTTGTAATTTAGTGTTTCATTTTCGCTGTTTTCGGCGTCTTCTTCAGGAGCAAATACGGCAAGGTGAACATTTGAAATAAGGTTTAATATCTTGTTTACGTTAAATTTAAATAACCTGTGCTACAGTTGAGCTACATAAGTTTGGCTTTTATACCGAGTTTCTAAATGGTTCTTACTGGTTTAATTTTTATTTAAAAACTGGGCTTTGAAATGACCACAGCATCCCGTGTTTGATCCCATGCGTGCTCTACATGTGGGTCTTAATATCCCTTTTGTGTTTTTTAGTTCATGCATTCTTTTAGTCCAACTTCTGAGTTGCCTTGTAAACATGCACTGTTGCATCATTATGCTCTTGTCTACTGAGAATACAGTTTAAACGATTTATTATTATTATTATTAATATTATTGATGTGCTTATGTTTGTTAGCCACGCATGGTTGATTCAATGGGTCAAGGCAAGATGAATCTTGTTTTGCTAATGTTTGAAGACACTCTCGTGACAAAAAGTAACTGGATTTTGTGAAATGCAGGCAATGTAATCTCAGTGGTAAACTTTAAAGTCGCAAGTGTTTCATTATGTTGTGAAAAGTTAAGAGATAAGTGAAAATGACTTGAGATTGTAAACATCTCTTGAAGTGTAAATGTACATTTAAATTCCAGTTGAGTTATATATGTAGAAGTTAACACTTTTTTTACATTTACATTTTTCCAAAGCCAGACATTTTATTTTTTTTTTCAACAAGAGATTCAATTTACTATTAAATACAATGAATTATAGCTGAAAAACTTCACATTTGAAAGGCTGAAATCTGGAAATGTTTAATATTTCAGCTTTAAATGCTATCTAAACATTTTGTTGACAATCAGAATTGCTGCAGAAGATTTTGTGTTCAACTAGTCAATTAGTCCTCTAAAAGTTTAATCTCTAAAATATGTTTATCGTGTTATCATTGTTTTTTATTAATGAACAAATGGTGCCACCACTTTATGTGAAAGATGTTTAACAGAAGGACATGTACATTTGTCTTTTAGATGGATCCTGGACAGGATTTACTTCTCGCTGCCCTGAGTGAGAGCGGCATTTGCCCAAATGATATGGGCCTATTTGATGTTGAATCTCAGGATGTTGCACAGCCCTCTACAACCCAGCAAGTAAGATGCTCTTTGTTCTTATGGAGGAGAAGTGATTCATTAATGTTTTCATAACTAAATGTTAATGCCCTGATTTCTGGTCCTCCTTCAGTCTATCTCCATCAGTGCCCTGGATGTTGGTGTGGGGACGGAGTCAGTGGAAGTGGTTCGGACTGAGCCTCCAGCTCCAGTCCCTATAGTTACCATCAGGGTGAGATAATAAATCATTACGTTACCCTTAATTAATTATTAAAGAGACATTACTCTGCTACAGCAGATGTTTTGTGGTGTGTATTTATTAAAAAATGTTTTCCTCTCCAACAGCACAAACCTCAGCCATCAACCACCACATTTGTCTTAAATCAGCTGAATCAGTTACCATCACTAGGAGCTACTGTGACCAAACAATCAGTTACAAACCCTATCAAACATACGATAACTGTCACCAAAGTGGTCCATGTGGCTAATTCAGCCCTGCGAGGATCGACCCCGTCGTCCACCAGTATTCCTCCTTCAGTGTCCACAGTAGTGCCTTCTCACAGAGATCAGGTTTGTTTGTTTGTTTGTGGAAACCATAGATACCATTTAAATACCATCAAGGACATAACAGCACAGAGAGAATAATTTATTTTGCTCATGCTGATTGTACATTTTCTTTTAGCAGATTCAGTTGAAAGACCTTCTTCGGACCGGCAATGTGAAGAGCACCGGTCTAAAGGGCAACAGTCTGATGGAGCTCATGAAGCTAAAGCCTCCACCAAACATCGCTCCACCTGTAGCAACTGCAACAGCAACAGGTAATTTAATGGTTTTAAATGTTATTTAAATGTGCATTTAGGTTGGGGCTCCTTCAACTCATCATGGCTGAGCAATATCTTTACATTTCGATTCATCAATTGGCAAACAGATGTGATGTTTGATTGTACAGACTTGTAATATAAAGAGAGATTATAAGAACGGTGTGTTCAAATGAGGTGCGGAGAAGGAAGAACAGAGTTTGTTGGTAGTTCTTGGTTATATTTGCAGTTCTTTATTCAGGTTTTATATCATAGCAGAGAGCATTTGGGTCTTGCCATCTGTGTTTAGTCGGAGCAAAAACGCTCTGTTTGGCCTTGAGTAAAAGAGGAAAAATCTACTATAAAATAAAGAGAAAATGATGGCTGATTGTGTATAAACAGAATTCAAATTAACTTGTGTGACAACTCTTATTTCAAAACTTATTAATCCTACAGTCAGTCTGCCATTTCACCTCGTTTTTTGGAAAGCAACATTTGATGAGGAAGACATGATGTTTTAGTGCAAATGTCAATATGTAATTTGAATGTGTACATTTTTAAAATAATAACTTAAAGTTAAGCCAACTAGTATGTCTGGTGCTGGTAATTTTCTTATTTTTTTTTGCAAATTATCCCTCATAATCTTTTTTAAAATTTGTAATATAATACTATTTTCAAAATATTTAAATATATGAACTGTAGCTGCAACTAATTATTATTTTCATTGCAGATGGTTATATTCATTGATTGTTTGGTCTCAAAATGTCTGAAAATAGTGATTTGAAAAAGGCAAAATATTGATTTTGGCTATCACACTGGAAAAAAGCACAAAATTCTTAAATTTATGAAGCTTGAACAAGGTCATGTTTGGCATTTTTGCTTGAATTGAACAATTTTCTGTTTATTAAATTGAAAGACTTTAAAAGGAACACTTGTCAGTACTTGAGAAGGTTTTTAGGAATAACCTGTGGGCTGTGTCTGTCGGTGTTGCAGGTGAAATGATCAACGGGATCAAGAAGGAAGTATTGGGTAAAGATGCTGCCAGGATCTGGATTAATGACGACATTAAAATGCAAGCCTTCTCACATTCTCTGGTAAGATATTGATTTTTTTATAAAGCTGTTGAATGCTGCCAATTGTGTTGCTTTATTCCAGGCATTGTTGCAAGTTTTAGAATTTATTGTTATGTCAATCTCTGTCGACAGAAAATCCCAGGGATGAGGGAGGAGGACGAGCCTGAGGAGGAAGAGGAGGACGAGTTGGGTCACGCAGAGACTTATGCAGAGTACATGCCAATGAAATGTAAGTGTGACTGTTGTGTTGCTCAACAATGTCAGGAATATATCGCAGAACCCGTTGTTTCCTAATCCCATGAAGCCAGATCTGTATTTGACAACAACGAAAGTCTGGAAAACGTCAAATCAGGAAACTTCTGTATATTTGTAAGAGTGAGATTTAGCTGCACTTGTGTAGGACAGTAGTTCTCAACCTTTTTGAGTCGCGACCCCCAATTTAACATGCATGTTGTCTGCGACCCCCGCTCACCGAACAGAATCTCACACGCACAGTTCAGATCACCCAAAAAAGAAACAAAATGACAAAAAAAAGACACAAAATGACCAAAAAAAGACAAATTGACCAAAAAAGACACAAAATGACCCCAAAAAGAAACAAAATTACCAAAAAAAGACACAAAATTACCAAAAAAAGGAAACAAAATGACCAAAAAAGACACAAAATGACCAAAAAAGACACAAAATGACCAAAAAAGACACACAATGACCACTAAATGATCAAAAAAAGAGACAAGATGACCAAAAAAAGACAAATTGACCAAAAAAGACATAAAATGACCCCAAAAAGAAACAAAATTACCAAAAAAAGACAAAAAAATTACCAAAAAAAGGAAACAAAATTACCAAAAAAGACACAAAATTACCAAAAAAAGACACAAGATGACCAAAAACGATACAAAATGACTAAAAAAGACACAAATTGACCACAAAATGATCAAAAAAGACACAAAACGACCACAAAATGACCAAAAACGATACAAAATGACTAAAAAAGACACAAATTGACCACAAAATGATCAAAAAAAGACACAAAATGACCAAAAAAGATACAAAATGACTAAAAAACAAACACAAAATGACCAAAAAAAAGACATTAAGTGACCAAAAAGACTAAAACACATGAACACTTTAACACAGTGGAGACAGAGCTGACTTCCAAAATGATTTGGCGACCCCCAGAAATCATCTCGCGACCCCATTTTGGGGTCCCGACCCCAAGGTTGAGAACAGCTTGTGTAGGAGGCTTAAATTTACTGAGCAGCATTCATCCAGCCACTGAGGAAACAAGTGAGGAGTTGTGCTACAGGCAGGACTGATGAAAGTGGACTGAATGATGACAGCAGTGCACTCGGTCGATGGCACTCAGTCTAATCAAACAAATGTTTATGTTATGTTAATTGAGCGATCCACTGACCACTCGGTCTGTCAATGCAGTAAAGATCGGCCTGCGGCATCCTGATCCTGTGGTGGAGACGAGTTCTCTGTCCAGCGTCAACCCTCCAGATGTTTGGTATAGACTCTCCATCCCAGAGGAAACCATTGATCGAGGCTGCCTGTCTGCTTTGCAGCTGGAGGCAATAACATACGCAGCTCAGGTAAGCATTGTGGAGACTAAAACTATGTTTATGACAACTTTGATCAAAAACAAGAATAAAACTGCAGACTTGCACGAAGGCCACTGGCGCTCATCAGATGGTTTACAGATAGTTCAATGTGTTCATGAGCTTTAAGTTGAAATGTGGAAGCAACATGTGCTCTTTTTTATTGCTGTGTGATGATAATGAGCAAAGGAATCCGATAAGTTGAGCCTTAAACCAGATTTACAATTGGCGAATCACTATAATGTCACTTAAACTAAAGTATATTTTCAAATGAACACTTGACATGTCTTTTTTTTTAAACATGATTTTGTGTCCACTTTTTGAAATACTTGGATTTCCTTTAACCAGCAATGTATTATTACCTTAGTGAGGACACTGAGCAGATGAATGATGTCTAGTTATTCTCTGCCGATTATGTCCTGAGTCCTCCGCCCATTTAGTAGCAGAATGTGGGCCAGATGGCGAGTTTCACCTGGCAGACTTCATTGACACAAAAAAAAAAAATCATCCGTGCGGACATTCTACTACCAAATGGGCAGAGGACACGAGGTATTAGGAAGAGGTTTTAATTGTTCATTTCTGGTCCCTGTTTGCCACAGCAACATGAGACATTCCTCCCCAGCGCTGATCGAGCTGCCTATTTGATTGGAGACGGAGCTGGAGTGGGGAAAGGCCGGACCATCGCAGGGATCATCTATGAGAATTACCTTTTAGGCAGGAAGAGATCACTTTGGTAAATACCCCTGTTCCTTAACATCATGTATCACAATTTTTTTCAAATATTTATCTTTCAAACAGATGTCAGTGTTTCCCCTACCATTATTTTAGGGGGGCAGCCTTAGCTGACAATTAAAGTTGTTTTAATCACAAAAGGCTAATCTGTGCCTAAGTTTTCTGAATTACTTCCTGTCGCTTAACACATGCTGCTTTCAAAATAAGAGCACAGTGTTTTAATAGAATCCACCACAGAATTTACAAGACTGTCAAAATATGATGACTTAAAAAATACATACAAGAACCTTTATTCTCCTTTACAATAGTCAATTGAAATATACAATGATTAAGATCAGTGTATATAATGGAATAGTGTCATTAAAATCTGCGAAAGGCTACTAAATTTGCTAGCCAACAGCAGCACCGTAACAAGTAGGATAACAAAGACTCTATGTCACGGTATCTCCTGACTGTGAAAATGTAATGTGAGGTGTTTGCTCTCATTTAGCTCTTAAAGTGCACAAGATTGATGCATTTTACTGATAATATAATATTTATGGTCCCCTCCCCCAAAGCTTTAAACCTAGAGGAGACACTGGATGTTATGCCAACAGAAGAACATCTTCTTATTTATATTCTTCCCTTCTGTACAGGTTTAGTGTCTCAAACGACTTAAAGTATGATGCTGAACGGGATTTAAGAGACATAGGAGCCAAAAACATCCAGGTTCACTCGCTGAACAAGGTACGATACTTTTATGATGCTTCACATAAGAGCAGTGAGAAGTGTTTTGTGTCGTTATGTCAAAGTGTGACTCAATTGCACTTTTTTTAATATTTTCAGTTCAAATATGGGAAAATCTCATCGAAACACAATGGGAGTGTGAAGAAAGGTGTGATATTCGCCACCTACTCTTCCTTAATAGGAGAGAGCCAATCAGGAGGGAAGTACAAGACCAGATTTCAACAGCTTCTCCACTGGTGTGGGGAGGACTTTGACGGAGTTGTATCCTTTCAAGTAGATGTTATTTTTTGTTTCTTTTTTCACAATTCACATTAAAACAATTACCTTTTGTCCAGGAATGTTTAGAAAAGGCTTTCCTTAACCAGATGTCTTAAGATTGTGTATGACGAGTGTCACAAAGCCAAAAACGTGTGTCCGATTGGATCATCAAAACCTACAAAAACTGGACTTGCAGTGTTGGAACTGCAGAATAAACTTCCCAAAGCTCGGGTTGTTTATGCCAGTGCCACAGGTTAGTAAATGCAATCAAATGTGATTAGCTTTGTGAATTCATTTTCAGTGTAAACTGGAGTGGAAGTGTGCCAAAACTGAAAATGTATTTTTCTAATTAGGCGCCTCTGAACCGCGAAATATGGCTTATATGAACCGTTTGGGCATCTGGGGGCATAAAACACCATTCAGAGAATTTGGCAACTTCATACAAGCTGTTGAGCGCAGGTAAGTGTCTCTTTTTGCAGGTGGCAAAACTAATATCCCTAAGGCTTGATAAAATGGAATATGTCCTAACGTATATGATTTCCCCCCCCTCTCATTTTCAGAGGCGTCGGGGCCATGGAGATAGTTGCTATGGACATGAAACTGAGGGGGATGTACATCGCTAGGCAGTTGAGTTTTACAGGTGTAACTTTTAAGATTGAGGAGGTTCCCCTGAATCAGCAATACATCAAAATGTACAACAAATCTGTGAGGCTGGTAAGCACATTTAACTACATTTTTCCCGCGACATTTATTTTTAACACGTTGCAGTAATTTGTTGATTTGTCCCTCCTGCAAAAACTAAATGTCAATATGCTCCTTGCAGTGGGTGACGGCACGTGAGAGGTTCCAGCAGGCGGCAAACCTGATGGACGCAGAGCAACGCATGAAGAAGTCCATGTGGGGACAGTTCTGGTCCGCTCATCAGAGGTTCTTTAAATATCTCTGCATCGCCTCCAAAGTCCGCAGAGTGGTACAGCTCGCTCGAGAGGAGGTCCAAAATGGAAAGGTGAGTCTAAACTTAAAATATGATGGTGCTTTTATTTATATACACTACTGGTCAAAAGTTTTAGAACACACCAACTTTTCCAGAATTTAATTGAAAACTAAGCAGTTTAATGTCTCAGTGTACTCTGAAATTAATGCACATTTGCAACATTTAAAATTCTTTATTGAGCATGATAGTATTTTGAAAGTTAAAAAAAAAAGATTCAAAATCACATTTTATGTTGGACTAAAGGACTAAAAAAAGACACAAAATGACCAAAAAAAGACACAAAATGACAAAAAAAGACACAAAATGACTAAAAAAGACACCAAAAGAATTCAAAAATGGACAAAATAGCCCAAGACTCCATAGAGTTAAGTTGTTAACCCATTTCTTGTTCCCTGAAAAAGGCCTACTTGTATAATTCTGAAATGTACATTATTTTTCAGTTTTGGTTAAGCTTACCTTTTTTTATTTACCTCTGGCAGTTCACCACTTACCTTTGGACCCTTTCAAGCTGTTCATTTGACTTGAACTGCTTGAATTTCAATAAAAAACTGGAAAAATTGGGGTGTTCTAAAACTTTTGACCGGTAGTGTATATGTATATATACCCACCACTTGCGAAGCATAATTTAATATAAACATATATGCTAAGAACAATTTGCATTTGGCAGCAGAGACCGACAGTGACAAAGTCCTGCGTCCAGCAATATGTGCATTGTGGCATATCTCAGTCCAGGAAAACTTAATTGGGAAAAACTCCTGACACTCGACCACTCCATAGAGCTTTTACAAAAATTACAGAGGCCACTTTATGACATATTATATTGTTTAGCCAAAGATACTCTGGTCAACAGAGTGAAACAAGAGCAATGCTTTGCAAGAAAGGAGCTACTTAAGGACTTCCTGAAATTCTTCGTGTAACTTTTCACACATTTCCTCTGCAGTGTGTGGTGATCGGCCTTCAGTCCACTGGAGAAGCAAGAACACTGGAGGCCTTGGAGGAAGGGGGAGGAGAGCTCAATGACTTTGTGTCAACTGCAAAGTATGCACTAAACTGGAGACGATTTTCCTCACACAATTTTAAACAGGCTGATATGTGACTTACTGTAATTAAATATTTTTTATTGTAGAGGTGTGCTGCAGTCCCTGATTGAGAAGCACTTTCCAGCTCCAGACAGACAGAAGCTTTACAGCCTGCTGGGTATCGACCTCTCGGCCAAGAAGACCCCCTCGCCCAGTGAAACCGCAGTACAGCAGGAACAGAAGGGCAAGAAAAGGAAAGGTAACGAACATTTTAAGCTAATACTGAAACATTTTTGTACTTCCCTCCTCAAAAAACTCCATGAAATAAAAGATGGCTTTCTCTTTAAAATGCCTTGGTTCTCATGTACAGATTTATAATATATTTTTTCCTATGATTCTCTGGCCATCTCTCCAGGTTCAGAGGTCAAAAAGCAGGCGAAAAAGAAACCTCGTAAGCACGGCGGTCTCTCTGGGACCAGCTCTGAAGAGAGCCAGTCTGACGAGTCGGACAGAGAGTCGGGTAAAGAAAGCGACGACAGCTTCAAATCTGTCAGCTCAGGGGACGAAGACGACGATTTCAACCCGTTCAGAGATGAGTCTGATGATGACGGTGAAGATGGTGAGACTGCTGAGGGAGCTTGTGGAATCTGGATGTTTTTTAGGTTACCAAGAAATTAGAAATCAATATAACCGCAGTGCTTTTATTTTGAAAAAAATAGCAAACATTAGCATTAGCACTAGAGCTAACAAGCACTTTTACTATCGTTAAGACAGCAAATATAGCCACTAATATATATGACAGAATAAAATAAACTTTAACAAACCTTGTGTCCTGTCAGTCAGCCACTATAGAAGCCTTTTAATACTTTATATCAACTTTATATGAATTACTACGCACTCGTTATTATTTACCGTTCGTTTTTTCATTTAACCGTTCTACCGGTTATTTCCTGTCACTACCTTCCAAAATTAAAGCACCCGTTTTACACTGGACGACACCTTTTCAAAATAAAAGCATCACAACATTGTAAAACACCTTGAAAATGTACAAACATGAAAAACAAGCTATATCATACAAAAACATAAATAGGAACCTTACTAAAGGTAATTTACAGTTGTGTTTAAAATAAATGGAAAAGTGATATAGTGATTGGAGTATTTATTACTTTTTACTGCTATATTTGATTGACTCCACATTAACAGTCTTATCATAACATGTATTCCTATCAGTAGCAGCTCAAAACCAGATAATTTACTGTATTTTATAAAGCGATTAAATTAATATTGAGCAGAATTTAGTTCAGAGTTTTGGTCCGGCCCCTGCAACCTTCGTGGAATTGGTCATGTGGCCCCTTGGGAAAATTAATTGCCCACCCCTGGCTTAAAGGAAACTTTTTATCCCCTGCTTTAGATCCATGGCTCATCAGAAAGGAACCAAAGAAGGGGAAAGAGAGGAAGAAGAAAAAGAGAAGAAGGAGTATTGATCCAGACTCCATTCAAAGTGCCTTGTTAGCCTCCGGGCTCGGCTCCACCAGGCCAGCGTTCACTGCTCCTGTGATCCCCCCGACACCACCTGCCACAGGTGAGCACCACATTACAGAGCAACACGTGATCACAGCGATCCAGTTCAGCTTTCTGAGGGTTAATGAATGTTTTGGTTCTACTTGTTCATAAGTTAAGGCAGAGAGTCAGGACAGCTGCCTAACAAGTCAGGACGCAGTGGAACACGCCCAGGTGATGAAGAAAGAGCTGCTGGAGAAGCTGGAGGACTTAGCTGAGGATCTGCCTCCCAACACTCTGGACGAGCTCATAGATGAACTGGGAGGACCAGACAACGTAGCTGAGGTAGAAACACAATGATATGGATGGGTTTTTTTAGTTTTTTTTTGTTTTTTTAAAAAGCTTGGTATTTATTTTGATCCTAACTTAACTGCTCCTGGAGGTACCGAGGTCTAAACGGAAGCTCAGAGGGGACAGATCTTTTTCTGTTGCAACCCCCAAACTATGGAATGAGCTGCCTTTGCACATCAGACAAGCCTCCTCACTGTACATTTTTTTTTTTTGTGATCAATTTTTTAAATTTCTTTCTACAGAAAAATATATATACAGGCATATGAGAGTCACAAAAATAGCGCATGAAATATATCTTCATATATATGCCTATATAAATGCTTATTTACAAACACATATGAATAGACAACTAAAATAAAATGACAAAAACAAATAATTACACAAAAACACAGAACACAACCCAAAAATCTCACTGTCCATTTTTAAAACTCATCTTGAAACCTATTTTTATTCCTTGGCTTTTAACCACGCATGAGACTCTGCTCTTGTTTTTAGTGTTTTATGGTTTGCTTTTATTTATTGTTTTTTTTTAAATTGTCTTTTAAAAAGCAATGAATCTATTTATTTTAGTGTTTATTTCCTGTTTTAATTATTTTATTGTCTCTTGTTCTGTTTGTTTATGTACAGCACTTTGTTGCGGCTGTTGTTGTTTTAAAGTGCTTTACAAATAAAGTTGAGTTGAGTTAACTTCAACTCTGTTTCAGATGACCGGCCGCAAAGGTCGCGTGGTCAGCAACGATGATGGCAGCATCACGTATGAGTCTCGCTCTGAGCTGGACGTCCCAGTGGAAATCCTCAACCTCACAGAGAAGCAGAGGTTCATGGATGGAGAGAAGGTAAAGCAAATTACTGTGAAAATGATTTTTTTTAACCAAATATGGCTCAAAGACTCGAAGGTGATTTTACACCTGTAGCTCATTTCATTTGATCTGGACGAAAACAAAAAATATATACTTTGTTGTCTTTTAGTTTTGGTCCATTTCGACTTTGCATTAAGTTATCAAAAAACAAACCAAGAGGTGTAAACATGAAGTGTTTCTTCATGAATCTCTGTTGGCACCAAGAAATATCTGGGAGAAGCTCTGATTTCTGGATGAGTAGACATGAATAGTTTGATGCTTTCTGTTCTTATTTATGTTTTATACAATATCCCAACTTCTTTGTAATCACAGCTGTTCCATCACAAAATCCTGTTGTTAGTGCAGAGATTAGGACACACCAGAGTTTGTTTGATCTGCACAAAAGCCAGTTCAATGGGAAAGTAATTTGTTTGTGTCCCTCTCCCTCTGCTATTCTTTATTCTTTTCAAAAATGTTAAATTTAAGATCAGTTTATCGAGTGATTCAGTTTGCTTGTTTGTCTTTGGAGACCGCTGTCAGACTTTCATAGATAACAGCTGCTAATTCCACATCATTCTTTCTTTCTTTTCAACTAGAACATCGCCATCATCTCAGAAGCTGCCAGCTCGGGAATATCCCTGCAGGCCGACCGCCGAGTGAAGAACCAGCGGCGGAGAGTCCACATGACGCTAGAGCTGCCGTGGAGCGCAGACAGAGCCATACAGCAGTTCGGTCAGTAGATATATTCACCTCAACCATCCTCATTTAAAAATCAGTCAAAATTGATCCTCCTGTACCAAACACAGGCCCAGTTTATCCTTGAACGTATGAAATGACAATGTGGTTAAAAATGTTTTTCTTTTGTTTGTTTCCAGGGAGAACTCACAGGTCAAACCAGGTCACGGCTCCAGA
The DNA here is from genome assembly GCF_030273125.1 of Centropristis striata. Classification (NCBI taxonomy): domain Eukaryota; kingdom Metazoa; phylum Chordata; class Actinopteri; order Perciformes; family Serranidae; genus Centropristis; species Centropristis striata. The sequence continues at coordinate 33,692,962 of NC_081535.1, forward strand.
ATATGTCTTCCTCATATCAGAGCTTGCAGGAGAGCAGAGATTTGCATCCATTGTCGCCAAAAGACTAGAAAGCTTGGTAAGAACTAATTTATTGTGAAATCAAGAGTGCAAAAGATTTAACATATACATTTGGTATTCAATATGAAATATATCTAAACTTCTTTCAACAGGGTGCTCTCACTCACGGAGACAGAAGAGCGACAGAAACGAGAGATCTCAGCCGGTTTAATTTTGACAACAAGGTAGGTTAATTTTTCTAAGAGGTTGGTATTATTATCTTTATTTGCCAGTGACTAACTCATGTTTGGTTTGCTACAGTACGGCAGAAATGCTCTGGAAATTGTGATGAAGTCCATCGTGAAGCTTGATTCTCCATTAGTGTCTCCACCCTCCGACTTTAAAGGAGATTTCTTCAAAGGTACTTGTACTACTACTACTGTATCCTATTCATAACAAGACAAAAAATGAACTTTTCCTTCCAATCAAACATTCCCACAATCTCTTCTTTATTGTACAACTGGTTTACCTTTACTGCTTATGTCTGTGTTGAAATCTGTATTTTTTTTTTCATGTTGTTTCTCATCTTTGTCTTGGAGTAATAACAGTGTTTTTCTTCCGTAGAAATTCAGAGTGGATTAATAGGTGTCGGCCTCATTAATGTGGAGGACAGATCTGGTGCAATGTCACTGGACAAAGGTGAGATTAAAACTTGTTGAAAAGACTGACGGTACAACTATTAAAGTGACACAATTTATAAACCAGTTCCTGTCCTAAGAATGCTACAGAGATATGAGCTGCAGTGAAATCATTCGAGGCTTTACGCCCTCTAAAAGTGACTAACAGGCTTAGATTATTATTTGAGGATCATTATTGCTTTAAGTGTTTTCTTTACCTCCTGCTTTATCTGGTCTTTTTGCTTCTGGGTCTTCCACATCGTCAAAATCAGCTAAATATTCAGCCAATACAACAAACTCTTCCTGGCACTCATCCCTCCAACTGTCACCCACACTTCCAACAAGTCACCGTGTGAGATTTCACAATGAGGCTTCTCCTTAAGCAAGAATTGCTTAGATCCAATGACAAACAGACTGGATCAAGTGAAATAGTTGTCAGTGGTACTTTTCAAACATGACCCTATTTAAACTTCCCTTTTAAATGTGACGTGTTGCATGTACAGTTTTGTGGAAATCTCATAAACAATTCTTATATTACCTTATTGCTGCAGACTACAACAACATGGGGAAGTTCCTGAACCGGATCTTGGGCATGGAGGTCCAGCAGCAGAACGCCTTGTTCCAGTACTTCTCTGACACACTGGCAGCAGTTATTCAGGAGGCCAAGAAAAACGGCAGATATGACATGGGCATTCTGGGTAAGACTGTCATCATGCTTCATTTTTATCATTTAACCGTTTATCGGGTGAAGAACTATATTTGGTAACTTCAGTGGATATCAAAATGAGGTCCTCATGTCTGTCTGTGAGGTTGTAGAACCACATGGATTTCTTCCAGCAAATCAGCAAAGATCAGGCTATGTTACTAGATTAACAGATTGACGCCTAAAACTGCCTGTAAAACCTCTGGGCGATTTTAAAATAAGCCCCTAAAACCTGAAGTTTTTCTGGAAATTCAACACAAGTGTCAACGCTTCTACTAAATAATAGATTTTTCAGCCTCTGGAGCAGATAGAAATGAAACTCAAAAAGTATTTGAGAGCTTGTACAAATACTACAAAACGACGTATCTGCTTCCCAGGCTTCAATGGGTTAAAGTGGCAAATCTACAAGAAAAAAAGTTGCAGATTTACAAGAGAAAAGTGGAAAAAAACAACTTTTTCCTCGCAGATTCACCACTTTAAATCTCATAAATCTGCAAAAAATTTTCTCGTAGATTTGCCACTTTAATCTCGTCAACTTTTTTACCATTAATTTGATATTTTTTCTCACAAATTTGTGAGTTTTTTCCTCAAAATATTACCCCCCTCCCCCGGGTCTGTATGTTTATTTTTTTTGTTTTTTTTTACACATTCTGGCTGTATGTAATATCCTCCAATATTCTCTAGGGTTGAAATTTGGAATTTGCAAGTATTTCAATGAGTGTCCTATTAAGGGTTAACCGCTCTCACAAATACACAAGCAAAACTGGGGCACGAAGCATTTAGCTATGTTTAAATATTTAAACTTTTTTTTTTTTCTATGATAAATTCCATTGAGTCATAATCCTCTTTGCCCTGAAGAGCCTCATTGATTTTGTAAGGTATCACAACTATTGTCTACCTGTTCCTCCTGTTAGATCTGGGCTCAGGTGATGAGAAGGTGAAGAAGATGGACTGCAGGAAGTTCCTAACGCCGGGCTACACCACATCAGGACATGTGGAACTCTTCACTGTATGTTTACATTTATCTTTATATGGCGTTTTGACCTCCCGCCCCCCTGAAGGAAATGGTTCAATGCCTTTTTGTCTGTTTTCTCAGGTCAGTGTGGAGAGGGGGATGTGCTGGGAGGAAGCCACACATGCTTGGGCGGATCAGAATGGGCCAGATGATGGTTTCTATGTTCAGGTATGAAGACGATTCTCTCTCAGAATTTAATTCTACAGCTTTTGGGACTGGTTTAAATGACTCTGTAGTAGGACAGATTTGATCAAAATCGCAATTTGGCCTTCTAATTTTTATATTTGTTAAAGGCAAAATGTGTACAGAAGTTTACAGAAGGTCTACCTACCTATAGGCTACCTGAATTTCTGAAATGTACTTTATTTCTAAATATGCTATTGCTACACTTACTGGCAAAAATTGCACTGGTCTGTTGGACTTGAACAAAAATAAACAATATTTTTGTTGCTTAAGCTTATGTATTCAGTCATTATTCAATAGTAGACTAAAAATCCATGTGGAAAAATTACTTCTCACTGTTCTCAGGTCAAATATTTATATGCGATTTAAAATGCGATTAATTTCGATTAATTATAAAGCCTCTAATTAATTGGATTCATATTTTTACAAGGGCCGGGACTCGATTTAAAAAAAATTAAAGTGCTGCAGAGATGTCCTGGCCTCATGCACTTAAGAAGTGTTTTAATTTTGTAAAGACAGTATTCATTTAATTACTTAATATACTGTTTTAAGATTTAATAAAAAATAACTCTAATAACTTTAAATGTATCATGTTTTTAATGTTAAATCTCGACCTGAAAAGAAACTAAAGCTGTCGGCTAAATGTAGTGGAGTAAAAAGTACAATATTTGCCTCAAAATGTAGTGAAGTAGAAGTATAAAGTCACATAAAATGTAAACACTCAAGTACTGTACTTGAGTATAATTTTAAGGTACTTTTACTTTATTGAGTAAATGTACTTAGATACTCTCCACCACTGCTGACTGGTATGTGCCCACATCTTTCAGACATGATGTCCTCAGAATACATCAGAAAAACTGTTTTCACAGCCCGTAATGAGTCAACAGATCTGTATATGTAAAGTCAGAGTTCCCCTTTTTCTAAGAACATGTATTTTGTTTTCAGATGAGAAACAACAAGAAAACAGCCATACTGGTGAAAGAAGTGAACCCAAAGAAGAGACTCTTCCTGGTTTACAGGCCGAACACGGGCCGGCAGCTCAAACTGGAGACGTACGCAGACATCAAGAAGAAGTTTAAAAAGGTCACACATCTTTAGTTAGATAGATTAAAAATGCTACGAAACAACACTTCATGCTTTTATCTAGTGACTCATGGTTGTTTTATCTTATCTGCCCTTTTAGGTTTTATCAGAAGATGCCAAGCAGCACTGGACTGACCAGTACAAGCTGTCAGCAAAGATCTGCTCTCATGCTTATTGGTATGTTCACTCTAGATCTCTGTTAAAGCTTAATTATCATCATATTATTGATATTTTTTTATCTGTAGTTTATTTGACTAAATTCTTATATACACCGGATTTGTCCGCATTTTTTAAAATTTTATATTGTTACTATTTATTACATATATTATATACTGTACTATTATTACAATTATATACCGTCTAGTCACTATAGCATTGTTGCTATCATATCATCAGTATAATTATAATTACCATCATCTTGCCAACCTACCAACTGATCTGCTTTTTTTAACTTCTTAAGTGTCCTTGTTCTATTCTGTGTTTTTTTTCTATTGTTTTTATTTATGCTACCTCAGTATTTTATTCTATTGTATTTTATCGTACTTGAATACCGGACTGCTGTGACAACCGAATTTCCCTTCGGGGATGAATAAAGATTAGATTAGATTAGATTTTTATTTGTCATTGCACAGAAATACAACGAAATTCAATGCACTCACGTACTGGACTCATAAAAAAAGCATAATAAATAGTGAATAACGAGATACATTCTTATCATCTCATCTCAATAAATAGTAAATAGAAAAGATACATTCTCATTCTCTCAGCACTTAGTATATTCATGTCATTCATTCACTGTACCATCAACTTAGTGCCATTGTATGCATTAAAACAATACTGTAATTATATAAATATATAAAGTTATCTATCTATAAACAATTTATCCCAAGTCGTCTCCCGACTTAGTCACCAAAAACTAAGGAAGTCAAAGTACAGAAAGACTTGTTTGGTTTCATGGGATTTATTAACAGTAACAAATCTAGAATATGGACAGCTTTATCCTGAAATCTAGGCTTGAATATTCTAATAGAGAATGTGTTTGTTTGTGCCACAGGCGGGGTAACTGTAAGAAAGCCTCCGTGGGTCTTCAGTGTGAAGTCGGTCTGCGGTGTCGGACGTACTACGTTCTGTGCGGCTCGGTTCTCAGCGTGTGGAACGAGCTGGAGGAAGTTCTCACGCCGGTCAGCGGAACCAACGTCAAGGTTCAGATCGTCAGGCTGAGAACGGAGGACGGACAGAGGATAGTTGGTGAGTTGGAGCACTGCTACTTTTAAAGGATTAGGTCCCACATTCTGGTGAATATGCTTAGAGTTGGATGAAAAGATCCTCTAAAAATGATTAAAAACCTTAATGAACACACCATCATTCCAGAGGTGATCTGTAGGTCTTAAAGCTCACTATTTGTTTCAGTTTCCTAGAAGGAAAAAAATCCCTTTTAAGTCTTAATTTATGAACCTTTAATCAGCAGTTCAAGTTTCCATTCATTCCAGTGCTAATTTCCAGAAGGCTAAATGCACATGGCTAAATACCTCTATACACAGGGACATAATAGTGATAATAAATATTAAGTAAAACTAGACTTAACTCAAATAAATGAAAGAATAAAATAAGAGAGATGGCAAAGGCAATATTTAAAGTCAAAGGAAAAAATAATTGTAAAAGAAAAGTGAATCATAAGACGACAACTTGTTAAATGTTAACTTGGGGTATACATTATATAATTCTACCTTTATTTTAGAAAAAGTATGCTATTGTTAATGTTGTTAATCATTTACTGTTGTTTTTAGTCAGATTATTTCTTGTTTTTTCCTGTCACCATTGTGAGGTTTCCAGTTTTATACTAAAGTTACTGACATGAGAGTGATTTTCATCCTTCTCCTAACACTCTCAAAAAAGTAAAGAAGCATATTTCCCATAATGATAAATGTTTTCCTTATTAATTTTGTGCTATAAATGAGGACATTGTTGGTCTTGCAGGCTCATATTTCACTGCCATCCCTTTCTTTCTTCCACAGGTCTGATCATTCCAGCGAACTGTGTGTCTGCATTAAGTAACAAGCTCTCCACCTCCGACCAGTGCCAGCAGCTCGCTGTGCAGGAGCTCCAGAAACGGCAGCAGCTCCACCCACAAAGTCTCAGTCATGCACCCAACACATAGTCGGGTGTGGAGCACGTTTAAAAGCCCATCTCGAGTCCACGTCCCGACCTAAAGGGACCCGACTCACCAGTCTCTATCTCTGCACTGCAGGCTCCGGGGGCCGCTCTCCCTCGTTCTGCACTCTCACGCCCCCCCTCCCATCGTCTCTGAGGGTCCGAGGTGTCACATGAAGCTGTGATGATCCACAGATGTAAAGCGGTGGTGGTTGTACAGAGAAAAGATTTCAGGGTTTTTTCTTTTCTTTTTTAAAAAATCTCCAGAGACTCTTGTTTTCACCTAGAGAGATTTTGACGGGTGATGTTTTTGTCCTCTGACATTCAGAGTGAAAAGATTTGTGATATATTGTTCAAGACAGAGTTGAAACCTCGAAGTGATGTTGAGCTATCGACTACTATGCCCATGCTTTAAGCTGTTAAGTCTGGACTGCCTGGTATGAAGCAAAGACTTGTTCTTGGCTCAGACCAAAGGTGGATGAGACAAAAGACCACTATGTCTGGGCGTTTTATGCACCACAACCACAATTAACCACCCATATTAATATATGATGAAACCTCTTGGTTCTTCATTCCTCAGACACGATTCTGCGCTGATACAGAGAGAAAATTTGAAGAAGTAATGCAGAAAATGACTCCAGTTAACATATCTGTGCTGATAATTTTCTGGTTCTCTGTTGCGTCGTATTCAATTACAAAAAAAAAGCAAAATGTAATTGTCAGAATCCACCTGCATAATACTCCGTTTTTTTTGCACATGGCTCTCAAAATTGATCAAATAAACCTTGGTTTGTTTTATGCAGAGCTGACACAATTAGTAGGCTAATTATTTAGTCAAATGACAGAAAAAATAATCGGCAAATATTTGACAATATATTGACAATCGCTAAATAGTTTCAGTTATTTTCACGCAAATACTGAAAGAATTCCAGCGTTTTCTGATTCCAAGTCTCCCAAACGAGATGATTTCCTTTAAACACGTCTTTTTGTATCAGTAAAAACGGAGTCAGGCACCTTTTACAAAGCACTAATAAGTCAGATTTTGACTTGTGAAAGATTTTGTGTCAGCTGGTCTGGTGATTTATATTTATAGTGCACGAAAGTAAGAAAATGTTCCCCAAAGACAATATTGGAACAGCAAAAAAATGTTTTGGGAATGAGTCATGGTTGTGTTATCAAGAAACCAGGATTTTTTTTTTTTTTTTTTCATGGCATGAAAATGTGGTTACACAATATTCCAAGTCTCCCTAGTTGGCATAGATAAGCAATATTCAGACTCTTTTATATGGTTCATATAGGCTTATAATGTTGTCATAAGCAGATATAAGGATGTTTTTCACAATTATAACTTCTTTTGAAGACGTGTTTTATATTATTAGAACTGTTGTTACTTTATTGTCATCTATTGTCTGTTTATACAGCAAACCTCCAGGTGTGGGCGCCCACAGGAGGAGTTATAGTTGCTCTGAAATACCTAAAATCTGCTTACAGCTACTTTATAATGCATTACAAACTATTTGTTTATATACTGCTTATACTTGTTAAATAGGGGGAATCACGGCTCTTTTGTCCCATGTTAAAGGAACACTCCACCGTTTTTTCATATTAAAACATGTTATTCAGTCAAGTAAGACGAGTTGATACAGACCTCTTGCGTCTCAATGCGTGCACTCAATCGCCCTGGCGCGCGGCGCCACTTGGCTAGCACTTAGCTTAGCCCAGTTCATTCATTAGGATCCAAACAGATGGACAGTTAGAAGCGACCAAACTCCTCCACGTTTTCCCTATTTAAATACAGCTACACGAGTAGTTAAACGACCAAGTATGGCGACACAAAATAAAACGTGGCGCTTTTCTAAGCGGATAAAAAGGAGAACTATAATGTATGGCGGAATAGCACTTGGGAGCACTTCGACTCGGCGCAGTAATATCATCACTCCTGAAAAATCTTCTCCCCTCCTTATTTTGTGTCGCCATACTTGGTCCTTTAACTACTCGTATAGCTGTATTTAAATAGGGAAAACGTGGAGGAGTTTGGTCGCTTCTAACTGTCCATCTGTTTGGATCCTAATGAATGAACTGGGCTAAGCTAAGTGCTAGCCAAGTGGCGCCGCGCGCCAGGGCGATTGAGACGCGAGAGGTCTGTATCAACTCGTCTTACTTGACTGAATAACATGTTTTAATATGAAAAAACGGTGGAGTGTTCCTTTAAATAGGAGGAATCGCGGCTCTTTTGTCCCATGTTTAAATTAGTTTTTGCTCCTTTTTTTCGCCATGAAAATGCTTTTATTTTGTTTCAAGTTGAAACCACCTTTGGTCTCTGCCTCGACTTTTGTCTCAGTGTAAATATGTGGCCTGTGACACCTGGCCGGGCTAATTCTAATCCTCGGGAACAGGAAACATGTTGCATATACAATAAAGCAGCCAAGGAAGTGTTGGAAATGTTAAATCCTCAACAACGACCATCACTTTTCTTCCATTTTCAAACAGGTTTCAGAGCCGCACTGTGCTCATGTTTTTTATTTTGTTGCCTTTTTTTTTTAACCGAAATTCTGCTCAGGGGTTCCACTCGTACAAAGACCCTCTTTGGAAAAACAAAGATAAGAGTTTTACAAAGTATCTGAAATGCATGACCATAACTCCTAACGCTTCTCCACTCAGTAACTCTGGTTTAAGCTGGATTCACAGCTCGTATCTTCACAGTACATGTTTTTAAAAAAAACCAAAAAAAACCCCACACATTTAAGTTCTCTGCTGTCTTGAGCCGAGTTGTGATTAAAAAGGACAATTGCTTCTGTTGAATAGTGTTCCTCCTCAGTCTTGTAAAGCATTATGTTGGAGCTGCACTGGAAGGGACAGACTAAAGTCTGGATATGTTGCTGTCCTCAGTATAAAGATCGTATAAAACATCGTTAACCTGTGGATTAGTGACCGTGTTTCCTCTCCTGCTCTTGATTGACACATTTAGAAACAAATGGCAAAGGAAGAAGTGTTTGTGTCATACCAATGTGTACGGAAGCCCTGAACCGCAAGTGAAGAACATTTTTTTTTAGATGTTATCTTGTTATTTCGAGATCATATCTCGTTATTTCAAGATAATATCTCATTATTTCGAGATAATACACATATGTGTAAAAAAAAAAAAAGTAATAAGAATTAAAAAAAAAAAAAATCTTCCCAAATTTTTTTTTTCTTCAGATATTATCTCATTATTACGAGATATTATCTCGTTATTTCGAGATAACACACCTATGTAAAAAAAAAAATTAATAATTTAAAAAAATAATAAATTTTTTTTTTTTACATAGGTGTGTTATCTCGAAAGAACGAGATATCTTGTAATTACGAGATATTATCTCAAAATAATGAGATAATATCTGAAGAAAAATTTTTTTTGGAAGATTTCTTTTTTTTTTTTAATTCTTATATTTTTTTTTACATATGTGTATTATCTCGAATTAATGAGATATTATCTTGAAATAATGAGATATGATCTCGAAATAACAAGATAACACCTCAAAAAAAATTTCTTCACTTGCGGTTCAGGGCTTCCGTAAATGTGCATTTTGTACACTTTGTAAAAGGATTTAAAAAAAAAAAAAAAAAACTGACATTCTGACAGACTGATACCGAAAAGATTTGCTCTCTAATTGGAAGTCTTTTAACTTGAATGTCCAGCATATATAAGCCAACAACTTCCTGTTTTCATTCAGTCTTTTTGAGATGTTCTATATAAATGGGCGGGCTGCTGACTCTGTAACATTGTTTTTTGAAACGCCGTCGTGGCACATCGGCTCTTCAGAAGTTGAAACACTTGAAGGACTTTTTTTATTTGTTTTTTCCTCCTTTCATCATTGCACGAGTTGCACTACTGACAAAAGTTGTACAAAAATTCAACGTGACTTGTAAATGAATGAGTGTGATGCTCAATAAAGCTTGGTATACTTCTACCTCCTGGTACTGTTAGTTTAAATACACAGATGCATACAGATTATGGAAGATGGGGAAACAAAAATAATGAATAAAGAAATGGTATAGTGACATAATTTTGGAAAATCATAATTTAATCTATAAATAAAGGAATAAATGGATATGGAAAAAATGTAGAAATAAATAGATAAATGTAGAAATACATACAGAAATAACTGAATATGGAAATGTATATATACAGAAATTGATAAGTAAATGCATAACTACTCGACTATGGAAATTTATGTTGAAATAAAAACTAAAATACGGAAATTAATACATTTTAAATAAAAGCTTATTGCTTTTATTTAAAATGTATTAATTTATACAGAAATGTATAACCAAACGTTTAAAAAAATGAGTGTACAAATAAAGGAATAGATGAAGAAATAAGTACAGAAAATGCTGATTATAGATATATAAATACAGAATAAATGTAATTAAATGCACGAATAATTCAACGTTTATAATTAAACAGGACAATAAATATATATATATATATATTATTTTTTTAACACTTTATTTGTGATTTTTCAATTATACAGAACAATCATATTCTGTTTTACAAATAATCACCAAAAAAAAATCCTGAAAACAGAGACAAATCAATAAATATTTTAAATGTATTTACACGTTTTTGTAGAACTACATTTATTTATTTCATTAAAAAAACATGTTAATATGTTTATATATGTACATATGCTAATTTTACTAGGGTTTTTAAATGTTATAAACCTGTTTCTCCATATATATATATATATAAGGATATATATGTGTGATAATATATTGCAGTTTAGGTGGCAAAACCACTCGTAATATAGGGATATATATGCCAAATAGTACATTTTGCCACCACTTTTGTGACTCCTTTCTCTCAGAGGAGACCTCTGCTCATTCCTGGGGGCCATCCCACTGCTCCAAAAGGGTCAAAGGTCATGACACTGGTCTGGGATTGGGCCAGTGTGTGTCCAACCATGTGGTCAAAGAGCTCCTGATGGGACACACTGAGGATTTAACTCTTTATGTGAGTGGAAGAGGAGCGGACACACATCCACATGCCTCCAGAACAACAGGCTCCTTTATCAACTTTTATTTTAAAAGCACTTTTCTTTATTGTTTAATGTAGAAAAAGCTCTATTCATTCATATACATGCGACAGGAAACAATGGATGCGCCCCCACAGACAAAGACAGGTATCTACAAACCGGCTCTTGTTCTCTATTTTCAGTGTAAAAGTCGTTTATTTACCTTAAACAAACGCATTTAACTCAATTAACGCGGTCAGTTTTAACTTTAAATTCAATACAAACGCTCAAAAAGTCGCCTGGTGACTTTTAAACGTTGCTTCTTTTAATGTGTAAAAAAATGTACTTTAAAAATGTGAAGGAAAAAAAAAAAAAGTCACTTTACAAACATGTTTTTTTTCCACCAAGTGTGTGAAAAGTGTAGTTTAGGGTTAGGGTTAGGGTGTAAAAAAAAAAAAAAAAGTCGCCTGGTGACTTTTAAACGTTGCTTCTTTTAATGTGTAAAAAATGTACTTTAAAAATGTGAAGGAAAAAAAAAAAAGTCACTTTACAAACATGGTTTTTTTTCCACCAAGTGTGTAAAAAGTGCAGTTTAAAGCGGTGCTTTTAGCTTCGCGTTGATCAAATGTGTTAAATGTGTTAAATGCGTCTTAAAAACCGCGTGTGAAAACGGTCATTTTATCGTCAAAATCACGTTTTAACCGTGTTTTTCTCCTCTCTTGATAACCCGCAATGGATAGTAGCAGTGTTAGAAAGCATAGTGGGTGTCAATATAAAGTGACGGCCATATTTGCCGGTGCCGCTGTTGTAAACAAAAAGTGAGAGACAGACGCTTCACTGAATTTCGGGTCATTTTTATTTCTTTAATTTACAATGTCTTTGGGAATGTCTTATAAACCCAATGTCCATCAGCACATTCCGGGAACTTCTGGGAACCAGGGTAAGGAGAAAAAACGGCGGAAAATCAAAGTATCCGTCCGTTAAATCGAGTGTTAAATTCGGGGTCTCGGAGAATACCTGGAGAAAGACCGTGTGTGTAGTTTTTGTCCAGTTATATATATAGGGTCAGATCCTGGGAGCTAGGCTAATTCATATCCGCCATTATTACTAATGTAAAAGAGCGGCATCCGCGATAACCGTTGGCGGAGAACGACCGTTGGGGTGAGAAAACGACCGTTGACGCGATTATCCGTCGCGCGGGGTCCCGTTCCCGCCGGGCGGCTGCCGTTACACGGTGACAAAAATGTATCACTTGTGTCTTCTTGAGCCAGCCTTGTTCCGTTTCCTCCATGATGCTCCTCGGTCGGAGCTGCTGATTGATCTGCCTCTGAATTTTTTTATGACTCTTCGAGGACATCTCGCGTCCGAGGCGGGAAATTACAGCCGAACAAAGCAGCAGGGGAGCGGCGAGGGTGGAGGACAAAACCCTGCTGCCGACCGAGGCTCGCTGCTGCTGCTGGAAGGAAGGAAGGAAGTGTTGGCGGCTTTTGTTTTGGGACACATTGTGATATCTTAAATTTAGAAATTATATGGTGCTTATTAAACTTTAGTTTACAGTAAGAAAATTTTAAAATAGTCTGTGGAATTAAATATTTAGATATCACAATTTCTACTTAAAATATCTTGATTTAATAAAAAAATGTTTTTAGGAGAAATAGTGATTGCTAAATTAAAAAATTATATGTTGCATATTAAACTTAGTCTGTGGAATTAAACAATACGATATTTTAAGTAGAAATTGTGATATCTAAATTTAACAAAAAAATTTTTAGGTAAAATTCTACAAAATTATATGTTGCATATTTAGCTTCAGCTTACAATAAGAACATTTAAAAAAATAGTCTGTGGAATTAAATAATAACATATTTTAAGTAGAAATTGCGATATCTTAAATTTAAAAATTACATGTTGCTTATTAAACTTCAGATTACAGTAAGGAAATTTAAAAAATAGTCTGGAATTGGATAATAAGATATTTTAAGTAGAAATTGTGATATCTAGATTTAATAAAAAATGTTTTTAGGTAAAATTCCGCATTCAAAATCTTGCTTCAAGAAAATTTAAAAGTATTTGTCAGTGGTCGAATTAAGTATTGATTGCTAAATTTAAAAATTATATGTTGCATATTAAACTTTGTCTTACCGTAAGAAAATTTCAAAATAGTCTGTGGAATTAAATAATATATTTTACTATTTTTACTATTATATCTTACTGGAAGGAAGTGTTGGCGTCTTTTGTTTTGGGACACATTGTGATATCTTAAATTTAGAAATTATATGTTGCTTATTGAACTTTAGTTTACAGTAAGAAAATTTCAAAATAGTCTGTGGAATTAAATATTTAGATATCACAATTTCTACTTAAAATATCTTGATTTAATAAAAAATGTTTTTAGGTAAAATAGTCTGTGGAATTAAATAAGATATTTTAAGTAGAAATTGCGATATCTAGATTTAATAAAAAATGTTTTAGGTAAAATTCTGCATTCAAAATCTTATTAGACGGAAGTGTTGGCATCTTTTGTTTTGGGACAAATTGTGATATCTTAAATTTAAAAATATTAAACTTCAGCTTACAGTAAGAAATTTTCAAAATAGTCTGTGGAATTAAATAAGATATTTTAAGTAGAAATTGTGATATCTAGATTTAATAAAAAAATGTTTTTAGGTAAAATTCTGCATTCAAAATCTTACTGGAAATCTTAAATTTAAAATTATATGTTGCATATTAAACTTCAGCTTACAGTAAGAACATTTCAAAATAGTCTGTGGAATTAAATATTGAGATATTTTAAGTAGAAATTGTGATATCTAGATTTAATAAAAAATGTTTTTAGGTAAAATTCTGCATTCAAAATCTTACTTCAAGAAAATGTAAAAGTATTCTTTAAGTATTTGTCTTTTTATTTAAGGGAAGTAGTGATAGCTAAATTTAAAAATACTATATTACAAGTAAAAATGTAGCTTACTCTAAGAAATTATGTTAAAAAATATATATTATTAAGGTAGTAATGCCAGAATTTAAAAATATTGATATTTATTGAAAAAATTGACCTAAACAAGTTCAAACGAAATGGAACAAGCAAAGCTTGATATAACTTAATATTGCAAACATGCAAAATCGAATATCAAATAAAACAAACAAACACATCAACGGCATTCATTTCTTAAATAAAATTTAAATAAAAATCGTATGTCCCTTTATTTTATATGCGGCCTTCTTTAAATTTAAATTTAACAGTAATCTTTTTCCACAGGCTAAAAATAAATGTAAGAATAAAATAACAATAATAAACCAAATGACTAATAATAATATCCTTCAATGAATGTGCAACCATTCAAGCCTTGGACTAGCAAGAAAAAGTGCATAAAGACAACTTTAATTGTTGCTCAGTTTGCTCCACACTGATCTACTGTGTTCAAGCCAAAACACCAGCAGAGCATTCTGGGATTTGTAGTATTATTTGCGCTGTATAATACTGGCGGGCCAGCTCTGGTTGTCATTTGGTATTTCCTCGTGGGCCAAATATAATTATACTGCGGGCCAAATTTGGCCCACGGGCCAGAGTTTGACACCTCTGATGTAGATAAATCTGTTTTTACTGATGTCATCTTGTACTTTGTGAACAGTTGGAAGCCTCCAGTCTCCCTCAGCAGCTAACCTGGCCACGTTGCAGTCCTACAGGCCGCTCCTGAGTGACTATGGACCTCCATCTCTGGGATTCTCACAGGTAATATACTTCTGTTTCACTTTCAATTTCTCCATATGTGAATAGAAATGAGATTAACCAAAGCTGACTAGTACTTCACATCACTGGTAAAAGCAGATTTGCTGGGCCGTTGGCAATCTTGGCAGACATTACTGTCTTTAAGAGGCTGTAGCAGGCTTTTTAAAGCTACAAATGTTTATCATTTAAACTAGATCAGGGGTTCCCAACCTTTTTCTTGAGGGACCCACATTTTTACCATTGTAAACCCTGGTGACCTCCCATTGTCCATTGCTTCTATGAAGCCGAACTCAATGTAACTTTCATGGTACCCTCTCTTTTTCTTTTTGAGATATTCAGGATTTTCGTCTCCCTGACGTTCGCCATTTTTCCATTAGCTCTGTGTTTCTGTTGTTAGGTGAGGTTAGCACTAGGTGAGGTTAGCACTAGGTGAGGTTACCACTAGTTGAGGTTACCGCTGGGTGAGGTTACCACTGGGTGAGGTTAGCGCTAGGTGAGGTTACTGCTAGGTGAGGTTACCGCTAGGTGAGGTTACCGCTAGGTGAGGTTACCGCTAGGTGAGGTTACCGCTAGGTGAGGTTACCACTAGGTGAGGTTACCGCTAGGTGAGGTTACCGCTAGGTGAGGTTACCTCTAGGGGAGGTTACCGCTAGGTGAGGTGTATACTGCAGGAGGGATGTCCTTATTCTTGCGATATAGCCTTTATTTTTAAACTTTTCTATAGTGATTTTTCTATTTAAATAAATTAATAAATGTATATTTTTCCACACTATATTAACAATAAGGGTGTTTCTAAGTGCTTGCCATACAATTGCCGAAAATACAGAAATCTAGAAAATGTCAAAAGGTTTTGAGACCAAATCACAGGATGGATTTTTCTATGGCGTTCCTCCAGGTCTTAGTGTCTTATTGTGGTATTCTGGAGGAAGTTTTGACCATTTTTGATCTATTCTTGAGATAAAAAAAGGTTAAAAAATTGCTGCAATTGAGTATGGGAATGGTCTTCATAAATTCATATCATATAGTTCTAAGCCCTTATACACATGTATATAAATATAAATATGTGTCCACACATTTTTTAATAACAGATTTAGGACTATAGTTAAGCTATAAGACTAAGTGCTGGGCTCCAACTCAAATTAAAACTTAACTTATTGACAAAATAGTTCTATAGTGGGCCTCTAAGGAATTCATGAGAAATTGTAATTAAATAAAATATTACTAATCACTATATTATTCAGTGTCTGTGCTTGCTTGTTTTTCCTCCTTTAAGAGTATTTTATGTTGCATTTAAATATAGTTTAAGTTTTGCATCCCTTATTTATGCTCAGAGAGATCTCTTTTTTTTGTCACTATAAAGTTTTCTGTATTAAAAGTTCCTTCTGCATACCAAAAAACCATGTGAAATGTGTTGAACCTGGCTCATCTTGTTGTGTTTGCTGTGCCGTCAGGGCTCCACCGGCAGCCAAGTGCCTCAGAACAAATATGCAGAGCTGCTGGCCATCATCGAAGAGCTCGGGAAGGAGATCAGGCCCACATATGCTGGAAGTAAGAGTGCAATGGAGAGACTGAAAAGAGGTAAACCTTTATAAGCACCTGCACCTGCATTTATTTCATGTACTTGAACATGACCTGGGTATTTACATTTTATGAAACTTTTTACTTCTACTCCACTACATCTTAAAGACACGGTACAATCAGTACTTTTTTTTCATACTTCAGAATCACTTTAGGGAGATTTGTTTTGCAGCAGGACACACAAGACAAGGTACACAACGATACAAGACAAGGTACACAACGATAACATAATAAGACCCAATAAATATCTAATAAAACACAGTTCAAAGAAACGCCATACGCATATATAAAATCACTGACACATGTTCGTTGCAGAGCTGATACCCCTAAATGGAGAGTTACTACCTAGTATAGATAAAAAATGCAATGTGCAGATGTGCAAGAAACAGACTTGTGAAGATGAGCAATTTGAGGGCTACTTTCTATTAGTTAAATAAATGGCAGTTTTTTTAGTACTTTAATTGCATTTAGCTGATATATTAACTTTAACAAGGTTGCAGGACTTAGACCTGTAATGGAGTATTTTCACAGTGCAGTATTAGTAATTTTACTGAAAAGAAAAAGGATCTCAATACTTCTTCCACCACTAAATATGCAGAACAACCCATGTGCAAAACACACAGTATAATAAAGTGTGTTAATCTAAACTGTATTTGTCCTTCTTCTTCAAAGGAATAATCCATGCCAGAGGGTTGGTGCGTGAATGCTTGGCTGAGACGGAGAGAAATGCGCGCTCCTAGCTACAAACACACATTCCTCCCTGCAAGAAGAAGAAGAAGAAGAACGAACAGTGTGCGTCTCACGAAAAAAAAAACAACAACTTGCATGGCATTTCCTTCAAGAAGAGGAAGTAAATGAACAAAGGATGGGAAAAGCAAGCTCCTAGAGAGAGAGAGAGAGAAAAAAATTCAATGACTCCTGGAGGATCATTTAAATCATGTGTGGGTTACTGGAATTCATGAGAGGGTATCATGTGTTTTTATGCCCCACTTTTGGGATCTTAATTTTGACTTCATATTTAAAACCATTGATTTATGCATGCGAACGGGCCCGGGGGTTAACTGTAGACAGTGCATGGCTTGTACAGGGGTAGATGGAAAGGACTTGTTTTTGATAGTATTTTGGTCTGTTTTTCAGACCCTTAAAAAAACACACATGACAGAGTGAGTGCGTGCGCGAGGGGCAAAGATGTGCCATATGCATCGGTTCATTCATGTTGAGGTTGGTTTTGGTATAAAAGAAAAAAAAAAGGAAAATGCTGTTACTTGCATCTTTGTATGTATTTATTACTCAGTGTAATAAATTGTATTTTCAATAGAGTTGTCATTGTGTGATTCAGTGCATATTGAACTTTCATTATCTAGTTTTGATGAGCATGTACACTACTGGTCAAAAGTTTTAGAACACCCCAACTTTTCCAGAATTTAATTGAAAATTATGCAGTTTAATGTCTCAGTGTACTCTGAAATTAATGCACATTTGCAAAATTTAAAATTCTTTATTGAGCATGATAGTGTTTTGAAAGTAAAAAAAAGATTCAAAATCACATTTTATGTTGGCCTAAAGGACTAAAAAAAGACACCAAAAGACACAAAATGACTAAAAAAAGACACAAAATGACCAAAAAAGACACAAAATGACTTAAAAAAGACACAAAATGACCAAAAAAGACACAAAATGACCAAAAAAAGACACAAAATGACCAAAAAAAGACACAAAATGACCAAAAAAAGACACCAAAAGACACAAAATGATTAAAAAAAAGACACAAAATGACAAAAAAAGACACAAAATGACCAAAAAAAAGACACAAAATGACGTACAAAGACATGAAAAGAATTAGAAAATGGACAAAATAGCCCAAGACTCCATAGAGTTAAGTTGTTAACCCATTTCTTGTTCCCTGAAAAAGGCCTACTTGTATAATTCTGAAATGTACATTATTTTTCAGTTTTGGTTAAGCTTACCTTTTTTATTTACCTCTGGCAGTTCACCACTTACCTTTGGACCCTTTCAAGCTGTTCTTTTGACTTGAACTGCTTGAATTTCAATAAAAAACTGGAAAAATTGGGGTGTTTTTACACTACTTTTGACCAGTAGTGTATGTCTTCCCAATCTATTTTCCTACAGTGATTTGAAGATGCAGGGATTCTTTTATTTGCTGTCTTTGCTGTGTGACAAGAACCTCAAATCCCTCCAGATGTTCTTCTGTGTGTGAAAATAAGTGAATGATTGGCAAATTGTAAAGCCCCATGGATAAAAGTGTTTTTTCATCCTAGAACTGGCAAAAGAAAGGAGGAAGAAAGTTTTCATATGTTATGACCCATTAAAGTCATTAAATAATATAAGAATAATTTACACCATGTATGTACAGAAGCAGAGGTGGAGGAAGTACTCTAATATTTTACACAAGTAAAAGTGGCAATTCTACAGTGTAGAAATACTGTACGATTAAAAGTAATCAAAATGTTTCTTCTGACTTGAAACTCCATGCCGAGTAATAGTACAAACATAATGGCATCTTAGCATACTTAAAGTACCAAAAGTAAAGGTACTCTATACAGAATGGCCCATTTTAGATGAATATTTATTATAAAAAGGGCCACAAATAGTACAACAAATTAGAGAAACTTGCACTTAATTGTGCAAAAAGATAGAACAATACAAACTATTTGTATTTTTTTATATTACGATTTTTTTAAATTAATATTTATTGTTCAATTATTGTTTCATTATAATTACATTATATAATATACATAACTACTATAATACTATATTTTTACATGTAAAATGTTCATACAGTGGTGCATATATAAGTTAAACGAATACAACTAATAAAATAAATAATTATTAAAAATAAAAATTTAAGTTACAGGAAAGTAAAATCCTGTTTTAAAAAAAATCAACCTTTTCCGTTTCGAAAATGTCTACCTCTCTTTATCTTGAAATGGAATAGTTTGTTCCTTATCAAATATTATGGTACACATGAAGTTAGAAAAAATATATGACTTGTTCACACCAAGTACAGGAATATAGACTAATATTTCTGAAACTTTCTAATGTTTTGTATATATTATTTCGTCACCCTGTTAAAATAATCGCCTAACTCATTTTTTCAAGTTTTGCAGGAAACAAAAAACTTCACCAAAAGTGTAACATATAACATTTATTGATCATTTCACTCAAAAAGGATGTAAAATAGTAATAACACTGTGTGTAAATGATGTAACTTAAGAGAAATAAATGACTTAGGCAATTTTTTGAACATGCCTTTGTGACTTAAGCAAGATATGGTAACACTTTATTTTGAAGGTGTCTACATAAGAGTCACACAAGCCTGTCAGAAACATGACATGACAAGTATCATGAGCATTAATGTTACTTCAAAGTGTCATTAATGTTCATGACACATCCCATGTCATGTTTATGACACGCTCATGTCACTCTTGTGTAGACACCTTAGAGTAAAGCGTTACCAATATTTGTGTCAACAATAAAACACTGATAAACTAAACTGATAACTAAACAATCTCCCTCTAGCTCTTCTTTGCTGGGTTCTTATCTGATGAACATGAATGTGGCAAATTGTCAAAGAAGTGATGATCTTAAAGGGGTAAAATCACATGATCTGATCATGAGGAGATGATTTAGGCAAAAAAAAATAAAAAAACAATTTGACAAAAAATGACTTAGGCGATT
Organism: Centropristis striata; assembly: GCF_030273125.1. Lineage (NCBI taxonomy): Eukaryota > Metazoa > Chordata > Actinopteri > Perciformes > Serranidae > Centropristis > Centropristis striata. The sequence goes on from NC_081535.1 coordinate 33,712,769, forward strand.
ATTTAACACAGTAGTTCTCAACCTTTTTGAGTCGCGACCCCCAATTTAACATGCATGTTGTCCGCGACCCCTGCTCACTTCAGATCACCCAAAAAAGAAACAAAATTACCTAAAAAAGGAAACAAAATGACCAAAAAAGACACAAAATGACTAAAAAAGACACAAAAAGACCAAAAAAGACACAAAATGACTAAAAAAAGACAAAATGACCAAAATAGACACAAAATGACTAAAAAAAGACACAAAATGACCAAAAAAAGAAACAAAATGACCAAAAAAGTCACAAATTGGCCACAAAATGATAAAAAAAAAAGACACAAAAGGATAAAAAAAAAAGACAAAAAAAAAATGCCACAAAATGACCAAAAAACACACAAAATGACAAAAAAAAGACATTAAGTGACCAAAAAGACTAAAACACATTAACACATGAACACTTTAACACAGTGGAGACAGAGCTGACTTCCTAAATGATTTGGCGACCCCCAGAAATCATCTCGCGACCCCAATTGGGGTCCCGACCCCAAGGTTGAGAATAGCTGATTTAACAGACGATTTGTGTCTGTGGCTTTTCCTCTCAGTCAGCTTTTGTCCCATCCAGATGTGTGCTCCTCTTCCACTCCGCCGCAGCCAATCAAAACGAAGGAGTGAGAGTGACGACCAATCACAGCGCTGTATTTTTGATTGGAGCTCGACCAATGGGGGCGCGCCGCTGTGAACGGTTACAGCAGCCAGAGATCACTGCAGTGCAGTAGCCAACCAGCAACCAGCTAGCAACCAGCTAGCTAGCTCGTCTACTCACACAGAAATATGGATGAAACGATGTTACAAGTCAACGGGTATGATAACTAGTATTTAATATTTTTCCGCCATTCTTTCTAATACAAAACAGTGTTTATATGCCTGTTTATATGTGTTAATATGTATCCCGCGCTGTCCAGCTTGCCTACGAGCTGCTTACAAACCTGTAATAAACCAACTTAGCTCAACTTAGCTAGCTGGCTAACCAATAGCTTGTCAGTGCTAGGTTAGCACTAGCTAACATGTTAGCTACTGCTAACACAGCCTCCTGCGGAGTTGAGAGTCAACTTTATCGGGCTGCTGGCTGGCTTGACACCGTAGCTAAAGATGCTAACGAAGCTAGCATTGTGTAATTGTATAATTGCTAATTATAGCTGTGTGTCTGTGCCTTGTTGATTGTGTTGAAGCTGGTTGTTATTCAGTCAAACATGGCTTGTTCTGACAAGCTTGTCACAGGAAATACAGGTCATGACAGACAGATAGAGAAAAGATGTGATAATGCAAAAATATTTCACACACTGGCTTGAAAAAATAAAATGTTCATACAGTGGTGCATATATAAGTTAAACAAATACAACTAATAAAAGAAATATAATTAAATAATTGTTTAAAATAAAAATGTAAGTTACAGGAAAGTAAAATCCTGTTTTAAAAAAAATCAACCTTTTTCATTTTGAAAATGTCTACCTCCCTTTATCTTGAAATTGAATAGTTTGTTCCTTATCAAATATTATGGTACACATGAATTTGGAAAAAAATATATGACTTGTTCACAGCAAGTACAGGAATATAGACTAATATTTCTGAAACTCTCTAATGTTTTGTATATATTATTATTTCGTCACCCTGTTAAAATAATCGCCTAACAATTTTTTTCAAGTTTTGCAGGAAACACAAAAAACTTCACCAAAAGTGTAACATATGACATTTATTGATCATTTCACTCAAAAAAGATGTAACAAACGATGCCTATTAGCATAGTAATAACACTGTGTGTAAATTATGTAACTTAAGAGAAATAAATGACTTAGGCAATTTTTGAAAAGGTTCGTTAATATTTTGTTGAATGTTTACAGCAGATTTAAAGGTAGAAATATGACATGGATTGTTTATTCTAAACTGTAATAGCTGTGTTGTAAACAGCTGTTTTTTTCTATTGTTGTGACTGATGAGATTCAACATTAATTTAACATGTAACCACACGTGTTAAAAGCAGAGTAATATACAGATGATAATACAGAATAAATACAATGTACACAATGTGAATACACAAGTACAAGTACATGTTTATACAGTAAATAGGGCTGCAGGATATGAGAAATCTATGCAATATGCAATAATATTGAATATTGTGTTTATGATATTGTAATAAATTGATATTTAAGTGTACTAAGTTCTGCCATTCTGCTGCTTTTATTATACGCTATAATATAGCTTGTTGAATTAAAATAAGTAAATAAATGAAGGAAATTATTTCCATCATTCATCTAACAAATTGAACATTGGATTAAATACAGTGGGCACCCAAAAAAATAATGAGAATTGCATTTTTAAGTTGCAACTAACAGTCCGTCGTAATATGTTTTTCACAGGAAACTGACATTTTATTGACAATAAAAAAGGAAATCTTTTGTAACTCTAGTATACAGTATGAGCCGTTTGAACATGGCAGGCAGTCGTATAGTATAAAATGCAAATAGTAGATGTTAAATACAGAAAAAACAGCTGGAGGTATGATATGAATACGGTCTATATGCTATAGTCCGATATGTCCAGGATAGACAATAATTTTCATTATGGATTGAGCTGTTGATTATTTTCTACAATCTTGAGTCCAATAAATTGGGATGCTGTGGAAAACAAAAATAAAACAGATTGAAAATAGTAGTTGATTATGAAAATATTAACATTACATGATATATCTCTGTTAATTAGTTAATCAATTAGTTGACTTATCATTGCAGCCCTTGTATAAACATAGCAGTAGGTAGTGCATCTAGTCAAGTATAAAATACAGTGTGAAGAGTTTAATTACATGTAATGCTAATGGTAGACATCATATACAGAATAAACAGCTGGAAGAATACGGTATATACCATATAGATTAGATATGTAAAGTTTTTTTAAATACTTTTAAATCCAAACTAAGAGTTATTGAGGCCAATTCCATAACATGCACTTGTTTCTCATGACGTGTTTAAGGTCTGCATGTTATGTAAATATGTAACTGTAATCTGTGTTTGCTGCCTCTTGGCCAGGGCTCCCTTAAAGAAAAAGAGGTTCTTAATCTCAATGGGATATTCCCTAGTTAAATAAAGGTTAAATAAAAAAATAAAATAAAAAATGTAAAGTACAGTATAAATATGAATACATTTTACATCGGTATATACAGTATTGTCAGTAGAATGGGTATGGAGAGTGTAGTTTATATCGTAAAAGTAAAAAAGTGTATGTGCAGTAGTTTGGCAGTGTTTACCCTCCACATCACATGTCTGACGGCCTCTTGTCTCCCCTCTCCTGGTCTCCAGCTGTCAGACTGACCCCCGCTGCATGGGCCCATAAACATGTCCACAGATGACAGTATCTCTGAGGATGTGTCCAGCTCGGGGGCCTTGAGCCATTGCCATGTCAGTGCTGACGGGGATGTGGGTAAGGAGAGCGAGGCCTCCCTGGTGTCCTCTGAGGGGACATCGGCCTCGGGGCTGGCCGTCTCAGAGGACAGACGCACAACCTCCCAAACAACAGGAGGCACTGTGGCGAGCAGGCCCATGGACATCACACCAGCATGCAACAAGATCAGGTGCAGTCAACACAAACACAAACAAAAATGTACCTGCATGCCAAATCTGGTCCAGGACATCGTGCCAGGTGGTACTAGTCTCCTCACTATTTTCTAATTCACAATGAAAAAATGCAATTGCACTGTTTTTTAACTGTACATTCTCATTACTTGTTAACATGTACATGTAGATATGCAAGTGTTCGTTCGTACGCTTGTGTGTGTCTATGTGTATCGGTGTACAGATATGCAAGTGTTGATACATAGAATTGATATCATGAAAATGAGAAATTAGTCTGAAGGAAATGGGTAGTTCTGAGTTTGAGTTTCGATTTTGATTTCTGACCTGTTAATATTGTTTAAAGAAGTGGGGTGGGATTGAACAAGTTTTTACTTCTTCCCACCCCTTTTCAAATATGTTGTGGCATTTTTATAGAGTGCTTGGCGGCCTTATCAGTGCAGGAGTCACTAGGGCTGACTCCTGTTGATGCATTATTATTATTATTGTATTGTTGTTGCATATTTGAAATAAATCATTCAAATCAAATCAAATCAAATACATGTCAGGTGTCAGAGTGCATACAAAAAGCATGTTTTTGTATGCCAGGGGAGGGTTTTTTTCGTTTGATTTGATAAATATTATTGATGTTTTGTTTACTGGTCCCTGGCCTCCTGTCATATTGTGAAAGTGGCCCCCGGTCAAAGCAAGTTAACGTCCCTGCTGTATTTCCTCGGTGCTGAAATACAGAAAAAATCAGTGGTCAGTAGACTCATCTTTTATTAGAAAGGAATTTAAGTTTTCTCCCACATAAACATGATTTCTAAAAAAAATAATGTATTCCTTTTGATAGATCATTGTTTTAGTTTTGTGAATGTCCCCTGAACTTCACAGTAAATTCTAATTTAATAGCATTACATTAAATATAAAGAATCATGGGATGAGATGCAGTATGCAGCTGTGTCCAGTCTTGTTAAGGTATAGAAAAAAAAATCCAAAACAGGTATTATGCGGTTTTATTTTATTTTCTTATCATGTATTTTTGTGTGCAAGTCAGGATATATCAGCCAAACTGGTGTTGATATGATTATCTCTTTTTGTCATAAGTATGTTTTGTATTGTGTGAATATTAAACAAACTGGTGTTGGTTAATTCCTATTGAACATTTAATATTAAGCTTTTATCTGTTTTTGCAAATTAATATAATAAAATATAAATGTTAATTGCTAATTAACATTTATATATATTAAGTAAGCTGATATATGTGATACATATCTCTATAAGCTGAGAGATTGCTAATAACACAAACAATCACACAGCAATGTATTGTATCACTTAAACAGTTCAAATATCTCCTCCGGAATCTATGAAGACACAAATATTGTTTATTTATGATGTTTAATCCCGGCTCGAGAATATGCATATTATCCATATCTTTTACAACCCCAGTTCCCAAAAAGTTGGGATTTTCTATATCCTATGAGACATACATTCAATTAATTACAGCACAGAGACAAGATATCTAATGCTTAAACTGGGAGAGCTTTGTTTTTTGTATGCACTCATTTTGAATTTGATACATTCTGTTTTTTTATATCACAATACTTAGCTATATTATGTGAATTAATATAATCTGGTTTATTGCAGGAGTCTTTGTTTGAGCACAGATGAAGCATTTGAACAAGGGAAGAGCCTCCCATTCATCAACCCCAGCTCCCTGGAGACCCTCCGGGCTTTGGTGCAGGAGATCCAGAGCAGCGGAGAGACCGACCCCGAGATCTGGAAGGATTGTGAGGTTAGTAAAGCAGCACAGAGCCTGAACAGCAGCAGTTGTAGTAGAATGTGGAAGTGAGAGTGTAAATGATGACGTTAAAGGTGAAGTCTGGGGTTAGCTGCTGTGCCAGTTGTTCTTGTGCGCCGCATTTGGCAGCTGCCAGCCTCATTTTTGAGCTGTCACTTTTATTTTTTTGTGTGCATCACACCTGACAGTAAGACAAATACACACACACACACACATAACCACACTGCAGCTGATCTTTTCAGACACAGGGTGTGATTTGCAGGGAGCAGACAACTGTGTTGTGATGTGCTACAACACAAAGACACTTCACTGCAGAGTTCACCAGGATTCAGGCCTTTAAGCTTGCATACCTGCTGGGAAAAACTCTTTCCTTTCTGATCGTTTATGAAATGTATTTTGTAAATTATTATATGGCCAAATCATGAGAGAATGTATGTTCTTCTGCATTTCACTTCTCCTGCTCTGATGAGAGATTGTATCATTATCACAGTGGTGCACAGCTGCTTCCCCTCACACATACACACATGCATATGTGCACTCAAGCATTATGCAGTCAAATCACTAAAAGGCTCTGCAGTATAAAGATGAAAAGAAAGGTCATGGATTTTTTTTTTTTTTTACAAAGATCACCATTACATGTTCATACACTGAAAAAAGAACCAACTCAATTGAATTGTTTCATTTGGTAACACCTAAATGAATGAAGTTCTTTCAAATTAATTTAATAAGTTAGATTAACACAATTGATTTTAAATTAATTTGAAAGAACTTAATTCATTTAGGTGTTACCAAATGAAACAATTCAATTAAGTTGGTTCAACTATTTTCTTTTTTCAGTGTAGCTGTATTTTTTGTATTTTCTGTGTTTTCTTTCTTCTGTTTTTATGGATTAACAATTTGGAACTTTGGGCTATTTTGGCCCTTTTGAATCCTTAATAACATATAAGACGTAAAATGAGAAGAACATCTAGTTCTATATTTTAATACTAAATATATTTGACTGTATCTCCGGTTTTACTTGGTCCATCATCATCAAACAAAAACTGGCCTCAAGGAGTTTCAAGTCAGTGCTTTTATAGGGAAGCTGACGGCAGCGTGACGTCATAAATATTAATAAAATGTAAATGACAAAAAACAAAAAGGCAGGTCAAAGGCAAATAAGGAATGTCAGTGTACAGTACAGGCCAAAAGTTTGGACACACCTTCTCATTCAATGCGTTTTTCTTTATTTTCATGACTATTTACATTGTAGATTCTCACTGAAGGCATCAAAACTATGAATGAACACATATGGAATTATGTACTTAACAAAAAAAGTGTGAAATAACTGAAAACATGTCTTGTATTTTAGATTCCTCAAAGTAACCACCCTTTGCTTACTAGAATATAAGACATGTTTTCAGTTATTTCACACTTTTTTGTTAAGTACATAATTCCACGTGTTCATTGATAGTTTTGATGAATTTACAATGTAAATAGTCATGAAAATAAAGGAAAAACATTGAATGAGAAGGTGTGTCCAAACTTTTGGCCTGTACTGTATATTGTCTGTGCTTAAAGTTTACCATATCTCTGCCACAGCTGTTTTTATCATCTTTATGTGACTCATGATGGTACATGATGCTTAAATAGTTTTCTTCCTGCAACAGGGCCGATGGCTGCATCTGTTTCAGCTGGTTGAGAAGCAATACCAAGAGCAAATACTCGCTCAGCAAGAACAATACCAGTGCCAAATACAGGTTAGTCTGCATTCAGTGCATTCTGCATTTCATGATGTAAAAATAAATGTTTATCCGCTGAAACAATGTGCTTTTTTCCAGTTGATTCAGGATGAAATCAAAGCCCTGGTCCAGCTCCAGAACCGCCAGTCGAGCATCCAGCCTCACGCAGAGTTCTCTCCAACTTCGGTGACCAAATCCAGCACCAACACAAAGGACTATATTTTCCCGCTCATCTCCAGTGACTGCACAGTCCCCAAACATCTGGCCAGTGACAATGACGGCCTGGCAGCCCCGGCCCTCACCCCGTTCAGCTCCCCGTCACCTCCGCTCCAGAGATCAGACAACGGCAACCAGGGGGAGGAGCGGGCCACCACCGTGCTCAGCAGCGGCTACGGGACTCTTTCTGCTTGGGACACGGGTCTGGAACCTGCTGGGTCTCCGGGGGAAGACGAGGAAAGGAGGGAGAAGCACCATTGGTCCCCTCACTTCCAGGAAGACACAGAGACAACTGTGATTGGTTGCCAGCAGGATTTTGCTCATGAGAGGACTCTCGGAGTGGATGAAACTAACCAGCAGAGAACCTCTGGGTGAGTCTGAATATTTTTTTTTGCAAAACTCCAGATCCCCCCCAAGAGGTCTTCAATGGTATTAAAAAAAGCCTTAAATTGAATGTTTAAAAGTCTTAAATATTGTTTCTAGGCCATCATAGGCAATGCTGTTAGTAATACAATGTTGTTGTTTTTTTATCTCTTTTTAGAGAAAACAGGCTAGAAAAGTCCCAGGAACTTTTGTTTCTGACCTGTTCAAAATTAATTTGAATATTTTTTGCAAAACTCCAGATCCCCCCCAAGAGGTCTTCAATGGTATTAAAAAAGCCTTAAATTGATTAAAAGTCTTAAATATTGTTTCTAGGCCATCATAGGCAATGCTGTTAGTAATACAATGGGTTTTTTTTTATCTCTTTTTAGAGAAAACAGGCTAGAAAAGTCCCAGGAACTTTTGTTTCTGACCTGTTAAAAATTAATTCGAATATTTTTTGCAAAACTCCAGATCCCCCCCAAGAGGTCTTCAATGGTATTAAAAAAAAATTGAATGTTTAAAAGTCTTAAATATTGTTTCTAGGCCACCATAGGCAATGCTGTTAGTAATTCAATGTTTTTTTTGGATCTCATTTTAGAGAAAACAGGCTAGAAAAGTCCCAGGAACTTTTGTTTCTGACCTGTTCAAAATTAATTCGAATATTTCTTGCAAAACTCCATATCCCCCCCAAGAGGTCTTCAATGGTATTAAAAAAAGCCTTAAAATGAATGTTTAAAAGTCTTAAATATTGTTTCTAGGCCATCATAGGCAATGCTGTTAGTAATACAATGTTTTTTTTTTGGATCTCATTTTAGAGAAAACAGGCTAGAAAAGTCCCAGGACTGTTGTTCCTGACCTGTTCTTTTTTATTTTATTTTATCTTTATTGAGGCCAACAGGTTACATAAAACATAGGATATTTTCCCTTCTTAAAAAACAAAACATAATTTCTCTTATATGTACAGGTTCCTGATACATAGGAAAAGCAAAGAAAGGAAAAGAAAACTAAATCATAGAAAAGAGAACCATCAGGATTTTCATTCTGTATCCATAGAAAAACATCAATATCAGTTTTCTTCCCAGGCCCAATTTTTTAACATTTTTATGTATTAACATTGTGAACAGTTCGAACATAAGAGGGAGTTTCACTTTAATAAATAAATAAATAAATAAAGATAAAGGGACATGCATATACATAGATAATTACAACAAGACAAAAACAAAAAATACTCAAACTAAATCTGATCTTAGGCCTATATGATCAACATACCCAGTCCATTTAGACCATATTCTAGAAAATTTGTCAGTCTGGATTTTGAGGGAGTAGGATAACTTTTCCAGTGTATATATATCATGGACCACATGACATGACATCCTGACCTGTTCAAAAGTCATTCTGTCTTTATCAGTTGATTCTTCCATCCAGATTTTGCTGCTTATCTGGTACAGTTTGTGTTTGACAAAGTATATAACCTGCAATTACTTCTTTTTGTGCACCACTTTGAAGAAGCAGAAACAGCAAACAGTGAACAAACAGTCTTTTATTTGCACATTCATCAGTTTATGGAGGAACGTTATCATTCAGTTGGAGGTTTATTTCTGAATCTAAGTCAAATATAGATAGATAGACAGACAGACAGACAGACAGACAGACAGACAGACAGACAGACAGACTTTATTTATCCCAAGCTGGGAAATTACAGTGTAGCAGCAGCATTACACACAGAGACAATGACAACACAATTAAATAAAAAGAACAACCTAGGCATACTTCAAGCAATAAAATATAAAAATACAATAAAAAATAAAGTGTCTAAAGAAGGAGTATGTATTAAGTAGTAGAATAGAATTCCAGTGCAGAATAAATATGGATATACAGTATAAAAATGTTGATGCTATGAAACAAATGAGGTGCAATGAACAGTGTGCATAAAAAACACATAAAGTGCATAGACAGTATGTAATGAACCAGACTATTATTTGTTATTGTACAGTGTGATGGCATATTCACTCTCTTTTAGCTCTGTCTTTGGTCTCTACCAACTCCTCAGTAAAATATCTATCTCTTTAGCTGCTAATGCTCCATTGGGGTCACCAGCTGGTCTCTAAATGTGTCGAGGTGTGTTTCCATCCAACAGTTTTTCAGATTAAGTGAATACATTACGTACATGAGGCATTTGATCCACTGTATCCTCTGCTTTTAAGAGATTTTTCTCTGAAAACAAACCAGTGCCTGCTGCTGGCACAAACAGCACAATTAAAAGGAATTACTGTTATATTGTGTTTGAAAGTACTGACAAAAAATGTTTATGAATATCATTAAAGTCATGGAGTTGGTCAAAAATACTAGACCATATCCTCTCAACTGGTTTACAGTAGGGGTGTGCCATATCGTATCGTTCACAATAATATCTGTATATTTTTTTTATGGTTAAAAAAATGCATATCATGATATTGGCAACGTTCCTACTTCTTGATGTAGTGGTTAAAGTTGTTTTAATCACAAAAAGCTACTTACTTCCTGTCGTTAAACACATGCAGCTTTCAAAATAAGAGCACGGTGTGTTAACAGAATCCACCACAGAATTTCCAAGAAGACTGTCAAAATAAGATGCCTTAAATAAAACATACAAGAACCTTTATTCTCCTTTACAAAATGTCATTAAAATATGCCCCCGGAACCCCTAAATGGTTATTTTTTATTATTTGCTCATACTCAAGAGTCAAGAGTAAACATTTTTGTATTTGGCAACTGTTGAGATTTGCACTTTAAACTACATTTTTAAATTTTAATTATTCATACAGACTAAAAAATCATATCTTTTTAAGTATTTCCTAATACCGGCAAGAATATCGTTATTGTAAAATTAGCCTGCAATATCGTGATATTTTTTTAGGGCCATATCGCCCAGCCCTAGTTTACATTGATATATTTTATACTTTGGCTAGTCTTAAACACACAGTATGTAATGTTCTGCCTCTATGCGGACTCCCTATCAAATCAATAACAAAAGCTTTTGCTGGTTAGGAATTCTTCGGTGTTCATCTTTCAGGAGGTTTTTTTTATCCACAGAGGTCTCCTCCTCTCCAAAACAAACAGACTCACTGATGATTACAACCAGTAAAAACACTGAATAAAGTAGTTTCAGGATAAAAGTCTGTTTCTTTGATTGGGTTTGGTGGGTACAGGATGTCCTGCAGGGGCTGTGAGCTGAGCTGCAACTAATGTTTGCTCAGCTTGTTTCTTTGATAATATTTAGATTCAGACATCTGATGACTCAAAAATCCTTCATCATGTTAGAATATAGAGTTAAAAACCAGATCACATCAAAAATATGAAGGTGGGTCGTAAAAATGTGGCTTGAAACTGAATAAAAAGTAAATTTATGATGACTTCTGGCAGACAGCAAAGTGAATATGACGCCATTGACAGGCAACCAAATATAACAGACAGGACAGATTTCTCATTTCTCAGTCTCATGAGTATATAACATACACTACTGGTCAAAAGTTTTAGAACACACCAACTTTTCCAGAATTTAATTGAAAATGATGCAGTTTAATGTCTCAGTGTACTCTGAAATTAATGCACATTTGCAACATTTAAAATTCTTTATTGAGCATGATAGTGTTTTGAAAGTAAAAAAAAAAGATTCAAAATCACATTTTACGTTGAACTAAAGGACTAAAAAAAGACACAAAATGACCAAAAAAAGACACAAAATGACCAAAAAAAGACACAAAATGACTTACAAAGACATGAAAAGAATTCAAAAATGGACAAAATAGCCCAAGACTCCATAGAGTTAAGTTGTTAACCCATTTCTTGTTCCCTGAAAAAGGCCTACTTGCATAATTCTGAAATGTACATTATTTTCCAGTTTTGGTTAAGCTTACCTTTTTTTATTTACCTCTGGCAGTTCACCACTTACCTTTGTACCCTTTCAAGCTGTTCATTTGACTTGAACTGCTTGAATTTCAATAAAAACTGGAAAAATTGGGGTGTTCTAAAACTTTTGACCGGTAGTGTACATCTTTTTATTTTTACACCTCTTTAATATCAAAAAGTTAAATATTATACCTTAAAGAAGTCTTAAATCCCACTTGATTATCTCTGCAGAAACTGTTTAGATTTAGCGAATATTTCATCTGATATAATAATAATATTTGTTCTGTCTGCAGCACCAGCCAGCTTCTGACCTCGTGGGCCCAGAGGCAGAAACTCCGGCCCAAAAAGAGCAAAGCAGGACCAGCTTCATCCCAAATCCTGGAGTACCAGGAGCAGCCTAGCAGCCTCAAACAAAACCCCCTGGAGAGCTCAGACTTCCAGGATCAGGTGCGACTCACTGAGTGATAACAGATAAAAAACATTGTGTTTATCGCTGCCCTGCAAGCGTAGTGTTTTTGTTTTTAGATGTTTACGTCTGCTGTGGTTGTCCTGATTAGATTTCCTCTGCTGGGTCTAATTCACTCTTCATCTCTATTGCGTTTCAGCAGCGAGCGGCCGGGCCGTCGTGCAGCTCTTTCCCCCTGAGGAGGAGTGACAGCCTGATGTCTGAGGCGTCAGGTAACAATTCACTGAGTCAGACAAAACACACAGCAACAAGGCTCCGACACTGTGAAGGAAACACTGACAGTGTGACTGAGATAGAGCAGAAACAATACACAATATTACAGTTTTTATGAGAAATGAAGCCTTGTTTTAGTTACCACAAGTGGCAGTAAGGGGGCACTGTTGTACCGCTGAGGGTTTTATCAAGAGGAATAATGTTTATTCCCCTTTTCCTGAAAAAAAAACCCACCTGTGTTCCTTTATAAAATGAGCACCAACGTTGCAAGGTTATAATAGTTTTGGATTTTTCATTAATTTTAGTTTTAATTTTGTTGTTTGTTCAAATTCAGTTAGTTTTAGTTAATTTTTAGAGTGAGTTTTCTAGTTTTAGTTTAGTTTTTAGTTTTTGAAAATGCTTAGTTTTAGTTTAGTTTTTATTAGTTTTAGTGTTAGTTTTAGTTTTTTGTAATGGGGTATTTATTGGGTGCGTGATTCAAAGAGGTAATAATAAATTTTGCCTTTATTTCCTTTGGTTTATCATCTCAGCCCCAATAAGGTTATTAACTCTTACAGTTCTGGGTGTTTTGAATTTTGGTTCTAGTGTAAACATCCCAGTCTCAGTAAACATATTCACCATGTGTTGCATGTTCAAATAAATACACTGAATTATGAATGAAAAAAGTTGACAAAAACGAAAACTAAGGACATTTTCACTATAATTTTAGTTAGTTTTGTAACCACAAAATACAGTTTCAGTTAGTTATCGTTTTTTTAAAAACTCTAGTTTTTATTTTTATTTCAGTTAACGAAAATGTTTTTTCAATTCTAGTTTTCGTTATTTCGTTAGTTTTTGTTCACTATAATAACCTTGCAACGTTGATTCTTAAGAAATATTTAAACTGTCACCCCACTGCATTTCCATATTTCTGCTCTTTCACCGCTCTAATGCACCTTGCTTTTTTTAAATTCCAAGTCTTTTTTGAGGTCTATGCATAAAGAGGTAGTGTACAAAGTACATACATTCAGAAATATAGATGATCGGCAATAATACAAATACAATATAGACATAAACATCACCTCCCCCCTCGCTCCAACAGAGCCCCATCCCTGCAACAACATTACTCTACCATTCAACAACCTGGTATTAATTGAACTTGTGTTCAATTAAAATAAAACACCTTGCTTTTTTTAATTTAATGAAAGCATACGTCTGGTAATTTTTAAATATTTTTCCTGGTCTGTTCACAGGATTTGTTGAGAGCAAGAAACAAACAATATCAAAAGACTCATCCCTTAAGATGGACTGTACTGTTAGAAATATCTGAGATATGTAATATTTAAGTAAAATAAATCACATTTCTTTCCTCTCTCTTTCTTAGGCCTCACTTATTGGCGTCTGAATGAGTGTGAGCTGTATCACCCTCTACCGGACAGTCTGGACAGCGGCGCTTACCTCCTTCTGCAGGAGGCCTCCATCAGTCTTGTGAGTAACAGTTTATTGTGGCATGTGTGACGTGTCTGATTTAGTGTTTTATATATTAAACTTGTTATCAAGGCAGGCATGAAACTAACCATTGAAACTATTTAGTGCAGCTGTGGATTCCAGATTCGTATTCTACTTTTTTTCAAACTTGAGAATGGAAAAAGACTAAATTTTTATTTTGTTTGAATTATTTTTTTAATTTGTATTAATTCTTATTATTTTCATAGTTCCTATGTCAGTGAAAATGCTGTTCTGTTTTACATGCAAAAAAAATAAATAAAAAGTTTATCAAATTAATATAAATATATAAAATATATATTTAAATCCAATTGCTATGTGCAGCTTTGGATTCCAGATTAAAGTCATTTTTCCTCAGTTCTGCACTCTGCCTAGTTATTGCCTTTTTGCTTTGTAGGGCAGTTTGTTACCTCTCCTCCTGAATGTCTGAACGTCTCTGTCTCTCATAGACTCCATCTCAGGAGCCTCGTCTGTCCCTCAGAGAGATTTACCAGAACAAGCAAAGAACAGACTGTAAACGTTCAGACTGGGAAGGATCTGTTACATCCAGCCCGTCATCACCACAGGTACGTGGCCCAGCTCATCACTGATTGGTTCACTGCCTGGCTCAGGCCCCGTTTACACCAGGACCACAAAATATTTTATGTGAAGTGCCTTTCGTTTAGACGGTGACAGCGTTTTGGGGGCTTAAAAACGCAAAAATCTGAAACCACCCTCCAAAGTGTAAAAGTTGAATCCTCTCCTCCGTAGCGTGTCGTCTACACTGACAAGACACAAAACTCTGATCTGATCTGCTCACGTCACGTATGTGTTTACGTCACATCCATGCTCCAGTACAGGAAATAAAGAAACATGGTGGATTATTTCCATGGTGGGTAGGGATGGGTACCGAATTCGGTACTTTTATAGGTACCGACCGAATTCCGTCGGTACTCCCGAGTACCGATTCATGTAAAATCAAACGGTACCATGTTTCGGTACCTAAACGGCGTTAACTTTAAACTGATCATTGATTTCAACCCGTTTTCATTTGACGTCTTTGATTAACAAGCGTGCTGACGATCGCACTATTTTTTTAAATGTATTTACCTCCTCGTCTGGTCCCGTCTGCTCACCGCGGCCACAAGCTGTTGCTCTCTTCCACCGCGGAACAGAGACCAACAGCCGGCTCTAGGTCTTCTAGCCGCCAGCTACTATCTCTCCAATGTCTCTACCCGGGCTTGGCCTTCGTCTGCCTCCAGATTAGACCTTCCTTACTCCGTTTGCTCTCCCCATTCATCCGTAGACTTTTCATTAGCAGCTAGCAGCTAGCTGCTGCATCTCTGGTCCTCCGCTAATACTCTGCTCTTCAACTCAGGAATATTACCTGCCACTTAACTCCAAACTGCCTCGCTGAAATTAAATCCCTCGGACTCCTGCGTCATCCTCGATATGTGCACAGAGCAGCCCGACTCAACTTTGTTTATTCCATCATGCTATGCCCACAATACTGTCTGACCGGTGCTGCGCCGCACAGCTACGACGTCATCACAACAAATCACACGTGCACTTGCAACTTTTTTTTTTTCTCCTCCGTGCTTTGCCACCTGAGAGCTCCTCTGCATTCTTTGATAACACTGCAACCTTCATGTTACAAAATGTACGTTCACTCAACAATAAAGCACTGCTCATCCTGGATTTTATATTGTTTTGATATATTTTTTAAAGTTTATATTTTGAGAAATAAATATGTTACGCAAAAGTACCGAAAATTTGTACCGTTGAGTACCGGTACCGATTCCCAGGTACCGGGTATCGGTACCGTATCGATTCAAATGTGAAAGGTGCCCATCCCTAATGGTGGGACCTTCAAGCTGCTCTGGCAGCTCTAATAAACTTACAGGAGTCTTTCCACCAAATGTCCAGGATATGTACAGATAGTATTAGTGAACAGAGAAGGATCTGGAATTACCTCCATCACATTCTGGATGCAGCGATTGGTGGGAGGAGCCAGACGGCTGTGAACGAGACCTGGGAGATCTAGAGCAGTAGTTCTCAACCAAAAAAGAAACAAAATGACCAAAAAAGGAAACAAAATGACCAAAAAAAAGACACAAAATGACCAGAAAAGACACAAAATGACAAAAAAAAGACACAAAATGACCAAAAAAAGACAAATTGACCATTTAAGACACAAAATGACCTCAAAAATTACCAAAAAAGACACAAATTGACCACAAAGTGATCAAAAAAAGACACAAAATGACCAAAAAAAAGACATTAAATGACCAAAAACACTAAAACCCTTGAACACTTTAACACAGTGGAGACAGAGCTGACTTCCAAAATGATTTGGTGACCCCCAGACATCATCTCGCGACCCCATTTGGGGTCCCGACCCCAAGGTTGAGAACAGCTGATCTAGTGATGGTGGAGAACTTTGTGGAAGGAGTAGCTGATGAAAATACGTGGAGTGAAAACTTCCACATGCCCAAAGATGCTCTTATGGCTTTAAGTGATGCCGCCTGGCTGCATACAATCCAATTTCACACACTTTTGCGTCACCGTATGCAGCAGATTTCCTCCTGAAAACGCTCGTCTAAACGAGGAATAAAAAGTGAAGACGAGACGCCACTTTTGCGTCTTCTGTTCAGACCGTCATCATGTAAACGGAGCCTCAATCTCTAACCTGGACTTTGTGTCTGTAGGTGTTGATGTTGGACCCAGCAGCTAACCAGCGGCAGTCAGATCGTACCTCTGGCTTCACTTCGCCCTCTCACTTCAGCAGCCCTTCGTTCGCCACCCAGCCCCACGCCTACCCCCGGGTGGGGACCCCCGTGACCCCCGACAGCATGGTGGAGTGCAGTCCCCATCCTGCAGACACGGACTGCATCTCCGATAGCTCCAGTGTTTCAGCTGTCGGCCCTTCCCCCTCTAAGGTGCAGAGCTTGTGGGGGAACCAAGCGGTCCGGTTTCCCTCCCAGGATCAGACCCAGCCCTGCTCCCACACATCCAGCCAGCAACGCAGAGCCAGTGCCCCTTTAGCCAGCGAGGAGGAGGGCAGCCACACTCACACCAGCACCCTGAAGCCTTCAGCCTCCGGGGCCACTGCAGCCAGTCCACACATGGAGAAAGCTTCATCACTGGAGGATCCTGTCGTCCTTTCTCTGTGAGTGTTACATACACAGGCTGCAAGTTTATTTGTATCGCACAATTCAACACAAGGTTATTCAAAGTGCTTTACATACACATTAAAAACAGCAAGACACAATTGAAAACAGTAAAAACAGTCAATTAAAACAGGGAAATAGAAATAAAAATATAAATTAGATAAAATAAGATACAGCAGGATAAGAAAATAGATAAAATAATAAAAAGCATAAGTCAAACATTGCCTAGTTAAAAAGTAAGAGCAGATAAGTGTTAAAGTTAAGAGTACGCTGCAGTAGTTAGTTTTGGCTAGCAAAAAACAAAAACAAAATGTATCTTTCTGACCTCAGAAAACTGAGCAGCGACTCCTTGGAGTGTCTGTTAGTCCAACCAAACACTGAACAAGACATTTTTACTGAACAAAACGTTCAAATAAACTGTCATTAAGTGAAAATACAGTGAAAGGGTCAAAGTTATGAGACCAAACCAGTAAACGTCCTCTTTTCTATCTATATAACGTTATATATAACTTTATTGACAAATCCCCAAAATATAATCACATAATAAATGAAGAAAAAAAAAAAAAAAAAATATATATATATATATATATATATATATATATATATATATATATATATATATATATATATATATATATATATATAATATGAAGCAGTTGGCAACTTCCGGGTCTGAGCAAGGATGCAAACCAGGAAGTGCCTTAAGCTTCATTCTACCAAAAATTCCAGCAGGGGGCGCTAAGTTTGGCTGCAAAAAAAAATCTGTCCATTCATTTCAATGCAAAATTTGAAAACTTCTCACTTGATTTATTACCTCAGAATTTTTTCAGGACAACACTATGGTCTCAATCACTAGTAAAAAATCTTCTTCAAGACAATTTGATGTTAATAGTTCTAATAATGGCTCCATTTAGAAGAAAATAGAAGATAAAGAATCGTATGATTTGGGGCGGGGCTACCTTTGATTGACAGGTCACTAACAAGGCGAGCCGTCACCAGGAGAGAAGCAGAACAATGCGTATCCACGGCAACGTGTCAGTTAAGTTATATATAATGTTATATAGATAGAAAAGAGGACGTTTACCGATTTGGTCTTTTAACTTTGACCCTTTCACTGCATTTTCACTTAATGACTTTTAATTTATATACAACCTATGATATAAAGCCAAATAACAACATTTATCATTGCGGGAAACAGTTTTTTCTAATATTGGTAACAAAAAGGCAAGTTTGAGTTCTCCCAACTTCTAGCCATGATTGTGCTGATTCCATAGAGCTGCAGGACTTATAGACTTAATATATATTTTAAATATTGCAGTGAAAAAACAAGGCCATAGTGAGGAAAAAAACAAACAAAAAAACACCCTGAAACTGCTTGATGTTTAGAGGCTTAAGAGGTTTTAAGGCTTTAAAAGAATACACTGATTATATAACTGATGGAGTTGGCAGATCATACATGACCATGATACAAGGCTAGAAGTCTTCCACTGTCAGTAGTTTCATTCGTCCTCGTTTTTCTTTGTTTTCCTCCTCAGACTGAGGCAGAACCTGAGAGAGAAGCACTCTCGACACGTGGCCGATCTGAAAGCTTATTACGAGTCTGAGATCCGAAGCCTGCGAGACAAACTGAAGCTCAGAGATCTGCCGCAGGATTTAGAGAAGAGCAACCATGTTCTTACAGAGAGGTGGGTAATACTCTGCATTTACTGTATTTATTTTATTTTCAGGGTATAGCATATTCATAGTTTGACTAATAAAAGGTTTATTTACTTACTTATTTTCTCCGTAACAACTAAGGAAAATCTCCTTGTTGGATCTAAAGTTCAGACTTTTTTGATCAAGCTACTGTTTCCAAACTTTAATTCCAATATTTAATTTTCTAACTTTGTGATTTTTGTTATAAACAGGTGCAAGAACCTGGAGAGAGCTATGGCTGAGGCCACCGGTCGCATTCAAGAACTTGAGGCAACAAACAGCTTACTGGAGAAAAAACTGGTATGAATCATCTTTTTGTTGTCATAATAATATGTGCTTTATTGTGGCAGACATCATTTGTTATGGTGTGTATATATCTATGTAGAGATTAATCTATTCTGTATTTCACTAGACTAGAACCCAGAGCAACTTTCCAAGCATCAGAAAGCCCTTACAAGCTTTAAATGCCTCAAACTAAGGGTTTAAATCTCATGAACTTATCACATTTTAATTTTTTAATTAGTCACTTTTTAACCCATAAGAACCCATGGTGACACCCTTGTAACAAACACTTTAAATCTTCTAGAATCTAAGTTTAAACCCATTTAACAATTCTAATCCTGTATTGCATTTAACTTTTTCTGACCATATTTCCTGTCCTGTCACAATTTTGATATATGTTATGGAGATGCAAACAAAACGGCAATTTATTTATTATTATTTTGTTACTTAAAAACAAATCTGAAAAACAATTTATTGTTAAACAGCACTATTAATGTCACAATTTTGATATATGTTGTGGAGATGCAAAGAAAAAGGCAAATTTGTGTTTCTGTAAGCACAAAATTTGTCTAGTTTATTTAATTTAAAATAAGAAATATTATGAACACAAATACCATAAACGCCCAATGTAACGTTTATGTCACATCACAGATCTTTGACATTTAGGAGTAGTAATTTTTTTACTTACATAAATATACATACAACATGAATGTGTTCTATGTGGTTCGCTTGGTCTGTGGTATATCCCCCATAATATTCCTTTAAGGATATTTGGGTTCTTATGGGTTAATATAACATGCACATCAATTCTTTCAATATTAAACCATTTTTTCCGCATTAATTAACATGGATGTGGCTTTCTGTTTCCAGGCAGAATGGCCCGAGCGCTACGCTGTAGCAGGTGCGACTGTGAAATCCCTGCAGCAGCGGCTAGAAGAAAGCAAACGAGCCGGCAAGGAGAAGGACGCCCTGGCAGCTCGTTTGAAGACCCAAGTACGACAGCTGGAGGAGTCGCTGCAGAAAGCCTGCAGGGAGGCTGAGGAGAAGGAGGGGAGGAGGGAGAGGGAGTACAAGATGCTGCAGGATGTGAGTCTGCAAACATATGTCAACCCTGTTACCTTTCCTCTTATTTGCCCTATCCTATTTATTTACTTTGCATCTATTTATATTGAGAAATACATTTAACCTCCTGTGGCCCTGCGTCCTCATATGTGGACATTTCTTTTTAGGTTTTCTGGACCTTATACTTAATTCTGCTTAACTATAACAAGTTGTCCTCAGCATTACACACTCTTGAAAAAGTACAATACATCAATTAGTGTAAAAATCAGATGGCAGCATCTTGGTAAAGTCAATCAACAGCTTATGCCCAGAAAAAAAGTGGACCAGGTACAAAACCTGATCTCATTTTATGGTTAAAACTTGTGTATTTGTGCTTAATAAGGTTTGCAGTTTGATATTCTGTGCAAGTTTGACTATTTTTAGCAATAGCAACAAGCTACGAAACTGCTAATCAGGAAGTAATCGTTTGAGGACGAATCGACTTTAACTATCGTCCTTCCAAAGAGAGGGTGTAAACGTGAGGAAATAAAACGTTTTATAGACGGGTGAATTAATTGTGTTTTACAGTAAAATTAACCCATTGTTTTTTTCAAAAACTACTTCCTGTTCAAAGACAATGCTTAGTTTTTGTACTTATCAGGTCCTACAAATCCAAAATATCTAGGAGAAACTAACAATACATACCAAACAAAAGCTCGGGTCTCAGGAGGTTAAAGTGAAGTAATTGAGTAATTGGTGAATACAAACAGAAATGTCAGTTCTTGTCACATTTTATTAAATAGCGCCTCTAGTATTGTTGCTACATTGATACATTGCTACATGATACATTGTGGCCTATTAATTCAAGTGTAATCTATTCTTTTATTTTGGATTTGGGAGCTTCCATCATCCATTTTTTTTTTTTTGAAGGGATGTTGTTTTGAAACCCTAATGCAGGGGTGTCAAACTCAAAAACAATGGGCCAAAATTTAAAACTTGAATAAAATCGCGGGCCAACATTGAACAAATAAACCTTTTAATATATACCAAACATGTTTTGCTTTAACATTAAATATGGAACCAGCAACGCTTATAAACATACAATATATAACTAAATAGTGCAGACATGCAAAATCAAATTTCAAATAAAAAACACATCAATGTCATTAATTTATTAAATAAAAATTAAATAAAAATCGTATGCCTCTTTTCTATTTGCATCCTTCTGATTTAAATATCAAAATAAAGTTTTTCAACAGGTTAATACATTTAAAAATAAAATAACAATAATAAATGTAGTATTAGCGGTAAATGCGCCGTATAATACCGGCGGGTCAGCTTTTATAGTACAATAATATAATCATTTGGTATTGCCTCGCGGGCCAAATAAAATTACACTGCGGGCCAAATTTGGCCCAGATTTAATTATATGTTTCACAAAGCTTGATAAAGAAGAATGCTTCTTACATTTTATTAACAAGAAAACTTTTAGCAGCAAGAGTAAAATAACAGAGCAGTAAAGGCTGGATTTGGTTTCTGAGGAAAAATAAATTAAAAGAGATTTTTTTATCACAGCTGCACAGTCCTGTTTGTGAAGAATGGATCATGTCAGTAAAGAAAAAGTGAATCGGTTCATCCTTACTTTTTTCTGTTTCTTTTTTTTTTTTAACCCTTTGATGCACAACATGGGTCACATTCATTCCCCATGTTATTTAATGCTGCTGTGTGTTTCTGTGCTCTATCTTTTGATATCAACTTATTTTATGATCGAATATTCCAAGTATTCTTTAAATATCTTGTTTTTGATAACAACAGATCATTATTTCCATTTTGCTTCTCATACTTTATGAAGAAAAAAAGTTTTTGTATTATTACATAGCTAACTTCTTGGCTAAGTAGCTTGCTAAGCTAACTACTTAGCCAAGAAGTTAGCTAAGTAGTTAGCTTAGCAAGCTACTTAGCCAAGAAGTTAGCTAAGTAGTTAGCTTAGCAAGCTACTTAGCTAACTACTGAGCCAATACGTTAGCTAAGTAGTTAGCTTAGCAAGCTACTTAGCCAATAAGTTAGCTAAGTAGTTAGCTTAACAAGCTACTTAACTAAAAAATGGATATGGGTCATTTTAAACCCATGTTGTGCATTAGAAGAGTAGTGACACAAAATGGGATTTTATCAAAAAATAATAAAGGAAAACATAAAATTAAGATGTATGATGATCAAAAACAAACTAATTGAGGAAAACCTGGAATACTGAATGATGAAAATAATTTATTGCAAAGATAAATACTCTGTCGGGTCACTTTAGACCCATGTTGTGCATCAAAGGGTTAAACATATCTCTCTGTCAAGCCTAATGTTGTTCTCCATGACTGAGATGTCTGTTGTTTTGTTTCCTCAGCTGCTTGGAGAATATGACTCTCTGGTGAAGGATCATGAGGGACTGAAGGTAACGGATCTCTAACTGAAACTGACGTTTTAACATTCTGTTTGGTTATTGGATCAGTTTGAAACATGTTAAATCATCACGCTGACAAACAAAATCAGTTTTCTTCATGTCATGCCTTCATTCATCCTCTACAGATCAACGTGGTGTCGACAGAGAACAAGCTGGTCGATGCCCACGATCAGATATCAGAACTGAAGAGGTGAGTTGTCAGGCTTGGGCAAAAAGGAGGACTCAGATGCAGATAGGCAGCGGTAATGACAGGTTTTATTTATCTGAATAGATTTCTCTTAGACAGCAATGATAAATAAACAAGCTATGAACGTCTAGAAGGTCCGAAGACACACCAAGAACACAAAACAAACACAGAACACAAAGCGCTCCCGAAGGAGGAAAAAATAACTACGGTACTCTGATCTTATAGGAAATATTCTATGAAAATTTATAAACAAAACAAAATCACTCCAAAGAGAAAAATCTCACAGGCTAAGAAACTATCTACTCTAATCTAGGTTATAAAATTAACAAACAGAAAACGCTCCAAAAGGAGGAAAACAATGCTACAAAAAATTACTCAGACTTTGAAAATAAAGAAACTAACCAGAAAACTATGAACAAAAAATCACTCTGTTTCAGAGGAAAAGCTATTCAACAAACAAAACTTGACACACTTAACTTGGTTCGAGACAGGACTGTGAACAAGGCTGGAGGTATTTGACAGGACGACGAACATTGTGACATGAGTAGATTAGTGTTGTATGAATTTTATAATTTTAGTTTTCAGTCTAGTGAATCAATAAAATTCTCAACTTTCCAGTTGTTGTTATCCTGGGAAATATCAAGTTGAAAAAAACAAAACAATTTACTATTACTATCTTATGCTCCACTGTAAAAAGAAATGTCTATGGTATGTGATGCCACTGGAAACCTTGTATACCTTT
Source organism: Centropristis striata (assembly GCF_030273125.1). NCBI lineage: Eukaryota > Metazoa > Chordata > Actinopteri > Perciformes > Serranidae > Centropristis > Centropristis striata. Next base: position 33,736,048 of record NC_081535.1, read on the forward strand.
TAGTGATCCTCAATGAAATCACTTTTTTATACTGATTTTAAAGAAATAGATCAACATTTTGGGGAAATATAGTCATTTGCTTTCTTTGGTGAGGTTAACCCCAAAACCTGCCGGTTTGAAAAGTATTCTTTTCTTTAAAAAAATCTGCAAAAATACACAGTTTACCATAAAAAGAAACTGTAAAAACATGACAGCATCATCTGGGCTTTCCCAAATTGTTTCAAGGCATAATAATGTTAGTGTATGTAAACTTCTGACTTTGAAGAAAGTAATAAAAAATTGTCTAAAAAAATCCTTCTCTCATTATTCTGGAATTTAGCAAATAGAAATAATTTTGGTAATCCTAACGGACCTAAAACAGGAAAAGTGATTGTCTGATTTCATGTCAGACAGTGAGAAAAAAAGCATATGTGTCTTTTTATATAGTGTATGTAAACTTCTGGTTTCAACTGTATAAGGCAGGGGTGTCAAACTCAAATACACAGTGGGCCAAAATTTTAAACTTGGACAAAGTCGTGGTCCAACATTGATATTTATTGAAAAAATTGACCTAAACAAGTTCAAACGAAATGGAACAAGCAAAGCTTGATATAACTTAATATTACAAATATTCAAAATCGAATATCAAATAAAACAAACAAACACATCAACGGCATTCATTTCTTAAACAAAATTCAAATAAAAGTCGTATGTCCCTTTATTTTATATGCGGCCTTCTTTAAATTTAAATTTAACAGTAATCTTTTTCCACAGGCTAAAAATAAATGTAAGAATAAAATAACAATAATCAACCAAATGACTAATAATAATATCCTTCAATGAATGTGCAACCATTCAAGCCTTGGACTAGCAAGAAAAAGTGCATAAAGACAACTTTAATTGTTGCTCAGTTTGCTCCACACTGATCTACTGTGTTCAACAGAATCTCACATGCACAGTTCAGATCACCCAAAAAAGAAACAAAATGACCAAAAAAGGAAACAAAATGACCAAAAAAAAGACAAATTGACCAAAAAAAAGACAAATTGACCAAAAAAGACACAAAATGACCCCAAAAAGAAACAAAATTACCCAAAAAGACAGAAAATTACCAAAAAAGGAAACAAAATGACCAAAAAAAAAGACACAAAATGACCAAAAAAGACACAAAATGACAAAAAAAAAGACAAATTGACCAAAAAAGAGGCTGTGTTCAAGCCAAAACACAAGCAGAGCATTCTGGGATTTGTAGTATTATATTTTGGTATTTCCTCGCGGGCCAAATATAATTATACTGCGGGCCAAATTTGGCCCACGGGCCAGAGTTTGACACCAAAATGAGTTTCTCAGACATTACAGCTGTAGTGTGGTTATCAGGTTATCAGGTTCAGGACTATCGCTGTCAAACAGCTTCACATTGTCATCGGCCGGCTCCAGCCAGCTGCAGACAGCAGGAGATGGAGATGAAGAGGAGTAATCAATAGAGCTAATGATGGCCTCTCTGCTGTCGAAAATAGACAATAGCATCGGCTGACGCCACGCAGCAACTTTCAGCTCTGCCTGCAAATTGGCACCAGCAGAGGCAGCGCCATGGACTCTACACTGATGAAGTGTGTCGAGTCGATTCAGCAGATTCACAGACGGACCGCTCGCAAAAAACGTCGATATGTGTGTCAGGACGGCTTTAGCACTGAAACAAATTACCTGGAGGAAGAGCCGAGGAAAAAAAGATGGAGAGGTTCAGAGATCTGTGAGTGGCCTTTTTTAAAGAGGGACAGGAAACCAGAAAAGAGGACAATGTTCATGCAAACTAGAAACCTTTTAAATGTTTTGGTCACACTTTATATTAAGGTCCTTGTAATAACCATTAAGGACCTTATTATAAAGCGGTACCCATTTTTTTTTACATACAGTAAAGAGAAGGTCCCTCTATATGTTTATTCAGTCTTGTGACCATGTATTATGTCTTTCTGTCCCCGTCAGAGTAATCTCCAAACTGGAATCTCAGGTGAAGCAGCTGGAGCATGAGAACCAGGCCAGAGCACGCTTCACCTGCCACAATAACACGCAGCCTTCTGGGGCCGGGTAAGCACTCACAGGACCTGATTATCTGGGTTGGGATCAAGGTTATTATAGTTAACGAAAACTAACAAAATAACGAAAAAACTAGAATTTAAAAAACATTTCTGTTAACTGAAATAAAAATAAAAACGAGAGGTTTTAACCCATAAGAACCCATCCAAAACTACTATAACCTTGGTTGTGATATTATTTTTATTATTATTATTGTTTTTTTTTATTTATTTTGTTTATTTTATTTTATTTGAATTATTTATTTATTTAGTGTGTGTGTTGCTGTCTTTTCTTTTCTTTGTCTATTCGATTTTCTTTGGTTAAGCAATACTATGTTTCTTTGAATACTATGCTTTAAAATATATGTGATGCATTTTCTAATTGCAAAAAAAAGTAGATTCTTAATCTTAATCTTGTTTAAATGTTCCTTTTAATATGTCTGCAGGCTCTTCCACCATCCTGACCTGCTGCTGTCGCCCAGTAAAGGCAAAGCAGAGCCAGATGTGACCCGCAGGAAGTCTCCATGTCCTCCGTTCACTCAAACCAACCAGTCCAGTCTCCACAAGAAGTCACAGTACCCATTAAATGATCAGTCGTCAGGCACTGGGAGCTCTGTGGACGCCTCTTCAGTTGGTGGCAGCTGGAGGTAGGGTTGTTGTTATTGTTGCAGATGTATTCTCAACCAAAGTAAATTCAGATTTTCATTGGTTTAACCCATTCAGGCCTAAAACGCCTGGAAAAAACTGCCTGTAAAACCTCTGGGCAATTCTGAAAGAACCCCTTAAAACCTGAAGTTTTTCTGGAAATTCAACAGAAGATTTTTCAGCCTCTGTAGCAGATAGAAATGAAATTCAAAAAGTATTTGAGAGCTTATACCCGTGGCTTTCATACGAAGTTGAGTTTATTTGTCCAAACCTTCAATAAAGTTTTTTTAAAAATCAACAAACTCAGCAAATGTTACATTTGACTGAATAAAAAATCCTATGCATAATACTAATACATGCCCATTAGCAAGATGCTAACATGATATGACCACTGGAAGAACAAGACATAGTTCTCATTAGCCTACTGTAATAAAAAATAAAAATAATTATCATAATAATAATGAATAATAATAATACATTTTATATATTGCACTTTTCAGGGTACTTAATGACGACTAAAGTAATATCAATGTCATGATTTCTTATATCATCATCACAATCAATTAGCCTATTATTAATATTAATATATTATTAATAATATTATTATTATTATCTCCAGATGGCCACAAATCTGTCTGTTCTTCGGTGAAAATATCTTGTCTAAAAACATATTCCTCATCCATAAATCTGGTCGATTGGTTCCGAGGGTTCAAAGTCCGGATCAGCAATAAAATCATCTGCGCTGTTTTCATCAGATCTCTTCCGTCACTTCCTGCTGAGCTCCTCCGCTATAGTCGTCTTCCTCCATGATTTATAAGTTCTGGAAAAGTCCGATGTTGCATTGCGACACTCCCGCATGTATTCTGATCATGATTCTGATGCATTTCATTGGCCAAGAGACCGAAAATAGGTGGAAAAAAATACAAATACTACAAAATGGGTTAACTGAGATTGTGTTCTGCAGGTGTGCGTCTCCTCCAGAGTGTGAGCAGTCTCTGCCTCAGCACCGACTCCAGGAGCAGAGCCAGCGGGACGCCGGCGGGCGGAGGGACGGGTCCTGCCTGACGCCCATGATGAGGGCGCTGATTGAGCTGGAGGAGACCAGAGCCACGGAGAGCCGGGCCCCCTGTAAGAACAGCCCCACCCCCCACAGTATGACCCACACTCACACACAAGACTGTAGCAACTTTATTCATGCTCAGAATACAAACTCATGTCTGTCTTCTTCTTTTTTTTCAATATTCTTTTTATTGCCAAGTTCACATTGGTTAGAATACATGTTTGTCACAAAGCAATCATAGTTTTATATGCTTTTTTGGTATACAAGAAAAAAAAAGAATAAAAGTTAAAACAAAACCAAAAACAACAACGAACAAACCAACAAAAAACAAAACAAACAACAACATCAGCATCTTTAAACATAAATAGATCTGTCTTCTTCTAATGAGGTCACAAAACATTTGAAATAATCTTTATATTCTCAGTTGTGAATTTTTTGCAAAGTAGAAGTCTGTTTATTTTATTTTTATTTTATTCTATTCTTGCATTTTTAGGGCCCGAGCAGGCAACGACCTGCGAGGTCCCTATTGTATTTCGAATGATTATTTATTATTATTATTATTTTTTTTTTTATTCTTCTTCCCAAATGATCGCATTTTTCAATGCCTGAACATACCCCAAAACTCACGAAACTTTAAATATAAGTCATACCTGGCGAAAAATTTTATAATCTATTGTCATCCTGAATTTTCACCACTAGGTGGCGCTACAATAAAGGAAAGTGCGTTTTGGCTAATAACTCCCACATACTTTATCGCACATTCAAAAAACTTATATCCACGCGTTCACTGAGTTGTGCTGAATCTCGTGATATAAGCCACGCCCATTTTCGCCTGGAGTTTTTTTTTGCAAATTCGCGAAATGTCGCAAACCTACTTTTTCGAACTCCTCCTAGGCAATTTCATCGTTTTGCACCAAACTTTGCACAGAGCATCTATGGACCCTCATGACAAAAAGTTATTAAAAGAATTTTGATTACCCAAAGAATACTCCAGTTATTTAATAACAACTTCCTGCAGGTGGCGCTATTTTCAACACAAAACACAAAATGTTGCATATCTCCTCATTGGTGTGTCTGAATGACATGAAACTCAGGTTACTACTTCCCCATGAGCCCCTGAGGCTCTCTGCAAAATTTTGGACGATTACCACTAGGTGGTGCTCTTTAAATTAAAGTATTTTATATCTCCAAATCCGTTGCTTGGATTAACACCAAACTTGGTATACTTATTGTCAATGCCCTCCTGAGGATAACCCTTAAAGATTTTATTGATCGGCCCCTAGGTGGCGCTCTGGCGGCAGTTTAATTTAATAAGTGTCACTGTGCCCAGACCATAAGACTTAAGGCAATGAAATTCATAGGGGTGGTATAGACTGGCCCCTGTAACGCACACACCCCAACGGCAGCATGCCCCGACACGCGTGTACTGCGAGGGCCCGTTCAGTACTGCGCGCAGTCCTAGTTTCTTTTTATTATTCTTCTTCCCAAATGATCGCATATTTCACTGCCTGAACATACCCCAAAACTCATGAAACTTTAAATATAAGTCACACATGGTGAAAAATTGTATAATCTATTGTCATCCTGAATTTCCACCACTAGGTGGCGCTATAATAAAGGAAAGTGCGTTTAGGCTAATAACTTCCACATACTTTATTGCACATTCAAAAAACTTATATCCACGCGTTCACTGAGTCGAGCTGAATCTCGTGATATAGGCCACTCCCATTTTCGCCTACCGTTTTTTTTCGCAAATTCGCGAAATGTCGCAAACCTACTTTTTCGAACTCCTCCTAGGCAATTTCGTCGTTTTGCACCAAACTTTGCACACAGCATCTATGGACCCTCATGACAAAAAGTTATTAAAAGAATTTTGATTACCCAAAGAATACTCAAGTTATTAAATAACAACTTCCTGCAGGTGGCGCTATTTTCAACACAAAACACAAAGTGTTGCATATCTCCACATTGGTGTGTCTGAATGACATGAAACTCAGGCTACTACTTCCCCATGAGCCCCTGAGGCTCTCTGCAAAATTTTAGGCGATGACCACTAGGTGGCGCTCTTTAAATTGAAGTATTTTATATCTCCAAATCGGTTGGTCGGATTAACACCAAACCTGGTATACTTATTGTCAATGCCCTCTTGAGAAAAACCCTTGAAGGTTTTATTGATCGGCCCCTAGGTGGCGCTCTGGCGGCAGTTTAATTTAAAAAATGCCACTGTGCCCAGACCATAAGACTTAATTGTATTTTTGTATTTTTGTTCAGTGGGATTTTTACCAAGTGGTACAATAATCAAAGATAGATTTAATGACGTATTATGTAAACAAAGAACAAGAAAAACATGACAGAACATTACACAAAAACAATTTAATAAGAAAAAAAAGTCCATAATAAATAAATAAAAAGGCAAGATTACACAATAGTAGGCTATTTGATATGTTTTTAATAATTGAAAGAAACTTGCAGGTCGGGCCCATCTTTGTTGTATATTTTATTTTGTTTGATTTTATTGTAATTTATTTATTTAACTTTATTTTGATTTTTGATCAATTGGTGCGATACTGTACGACAGATTTATCGACACAAGTCTAGTGAAGACATTTTTTAAATTTATTTAAAATAAAAAAAGCCCCAAAAAATAATAAATAGATTTTTAAAGTAGGCTATTTGATATGTTCTTATTGAATAGAAAACCTTGCAGGTCAGAAGCTGTATTGGTCAAGAATAACTACTAATTCTGACCTTTTCCTTTTTAAGGAAAAGCAGATAATTGTTTTTATCTCCAATATGGTAAAGAAGGAGATTCAATAATTTATTAAAAGTCTGTGTGGAGTCTCTTAATAAGTATTTTATAACTTCAGAAAGTACAGTATGTCTTTGCTCCAGACAGTTATGCATAAACATTAGACTGATTATTCAGCGCGATACGTCTGGCATAACAAGCAACAGGATCAAGAAAAACACCCTGAAAAGTTTCACGGTAGCAGCACAAGAAAATTAACCATCAATACAAAGTTCCCCCTTAGAATTATTTTTATTTTAAAGAATATATTAATTATATTTTTCATATAAAACACAAGCTACTGGAAAACTGGTTTGCAGTAAAGAAGGTACAGAGACCCATCACCGCTTTAGGAAACTGTTGTATAAAGCAGTAGTTGTCAACCTTTTTGAGTCGCGACCTCTAATTTAACATGCATGTTGTCCGCGACCCCCGCTCACTGAACACAATCTCACACGCACAGTTCAGATCACCCAAAAAAGAAACAAAATGACAAAAAAAAGGAAACAAAATGATCAAAAAAGACACAAAATGAGCAAAAAAAGACACAAAATGAGCAAAAAAACGAAACAAAATGATCAAAAAAGACACAAAATGATCAAAAAAGGCACAAAATGACCAGAAAAGGCACAAAATGACCAAAAAAACACAAAATGATCAAAAAACACACAAACTGACCAGAAAATGATCAAAAAAATGAAACAAAATGACCAAAAAAGGCACAAATTGACCAGAAAATGATCAAAAAAAGACACAAAATGACCAAAAAAGACACAAAATGACAAAAAAAAGACACAAAATGACCAAAAAAAGGAAACAAAATTACCAAAAAAGACACAAATTGACCAGAAAATGACCAAAAAAACCCACAAAATGACCAAAAAGACTAAAACACATTAACACATGAACACTTTAACACAGTGGAGACAGAGCTGACTTCCAAAATGATTTGGCGACCCCCAGAAATCATCTCGTTTTAATTGGGGTCCCGACCCCAAGGTTGAGAACAGCTGGTATAGAAGATGAAAAAGTAGGAAGATTGTTTCACAGCTTTCTTTTTATTGGAGCAGCATCCTTGATCCAAAAGAGCAAAATATTCTCCCTGGCAGCAAAAGTCAATAAATTGAAAGCCCCCCACAAGCTTTATAAAAACAACATATCAACAAAAAGCCCTCATTTAAACTACCAGGTGTATGAATATGCAAAAATAATCAATCAAAAAAGCTTCTTTCTGCAGCAACAGTCCGTCTCTGTTCCCTCCACATTCGACCACCTCTCCATGAATTGATTTTGAAGTTCTCCCACCTTTTTTCTTGACATTTCACAAGTTTGTATCTTTAAATTCATGTTCAAGTCTTTCTTAAAACAATCAGGTGTCCACATGTAGAGAGAAATGGCTCTTGTCTCCCTGTACGGCAAGGTTGCAGCAGTCTAAGTTAAACAACATTTTTATTTTTTTATTTACAGTACAAAAATTTCTTTTCCTGTTACTATCCCTACAATACAGCTCAGCACAGAATTTTTTTTTTTTGTGTATTTATTTTTTATTGTTTTCATAACAGAAAAATATATACAAATTAGAGATAATTGGTGGAGCTACACAGAACAATACACGTTTTGTTTTTTTTGACAGAGTTTTTGACATTAGATAAACAAAACAAGGGTATAACATAAATGGCACAGCAACAGAATAGCACTAATTCAGTCCACGCACCACACTTTGGGAATCCCTGGTTTAGGAAACACTTCTCTAGTTGTTTAGCAAAATTTTTTTTAATCTCCAAATCTTTGCAAATAAAAGTGAGTAACAAATTAGACAAAGTATTTGCTTGACTAGATGACAGGCTTTGGGTCTGAATCAGTCTTCTGACTGGCTGGTTTCTGCAGCAGCAGCAGGGACAGAAGGAACAATAGCTGCAATCACTTTTATACATTTATATTTGACTGTGTGATGACCTGAAGTGAACAATCAGGAGCTATTCTAGCTGCTTAGAGTGGTCGATCACAGCAAAGACTCACGTTTCTTTACATTTCTTTCCAACATCATGGCATGCAAAGCTGCAGCTGAACAAGTCTTTATTTATATTTATAAATATTAATGAATAAATAAACAAATATATGACTGAATAAATTAGAAAAGGTATATGATGTACATTCATTTTAAAAATGCATTAAAAAAAATAAATAAATAATAATAATCATAATAATAATAAAAATAAAATTACATAGATAAATAAATAGTAAATAAATAAATAAAAAAGGGAAATTACATAGATAAATAAATAGTTAATAAGTAAATAAATAAAAAAAGGGAAATTACATAGATAAATAAATAGTAAATAAATAAATAAAAAAAAAAAGGGAAATGATATAGATAAATAAATAGTAAATAAATAAATAAATAAAAACGGGAAATTACATAAATAAATAAATAGTTAATAAATAAATAAAAAAATAAAAAAGGGAAATTACATAGATAAATAAATAGTTAATAAATAAATAAATAAATAAAAAAAGGGAAATTACATAGATAAATAAATAGTAAATAAATAAATAAATAAATAAAAAAGGGAAATTACATAGATAAATAAATAGTAAATAAATAAATAAATAAAAAAGGGAAATTACATAGATAAATAAATAATAAATAAATAAGGGAACTAATTGAAAAAACAGCAGATGCTCACCATTGAGAGGCTCTAAGTACTCTGATTATATTGTATTTAGCATTTTTCTTTTTTTCCAATGTTAATTCTTTTTTGTTGAATTAAAATACAATTTCTTTTTTAAATTTTGATTTGATTTTTTTGTAGATTGATTAATCAACTGATTGTCCAATTGGAATTTTAAGCAGATCAAACGCCCTGATAACTAATATTTCTTCTGTAAATTTTGGTACACAGCACACACACACACAGCACCTTCCTCATTCCTCTTCCTCTTCCTCATGTGATGTTTCTGAGTTGGAGCTGATCACGTCTGTGGTTTCTCTCTGCAGGGGTCGGCAATCAGAGGACCACGGTCGGGTTTGTGGAGCGCAGACACAAAGAGCCGGTGATTCAGGAGCGAGTCGGGCTTCAGGCGGACAGGGAGGTGGTCAAACCTGCAGGAGGAGTCAGAGCTGAGCGAGGAGGAGGAGGAGGAGGAGGAGGAGGAGGAGGAGGAGGAGGAGGAGGAGGAGGAGTGAACAGAGCTACTGCTCTGCTGAGAGCTCAGAGGAGTTTGTCTCCAGAGGGCCACAGATCCTCCTCACTGCCTCCTCCAGAACATCGAAACAAACCCACAACTACACCAAGTATGTCCTCTTCATCTTCACACTCATCTTCACACTTATTCATTAAGTTTTTAACCCATTAAGGCCTAAAACGCCTGTAAAAACTGCCTGTAAAACCTCTGGGTGAATATGAAAGAACCCCCTAAAACCTGAAGTTTTTCTGGAAATTCAACAGAAGATTTTTTTCTTTCAGCCTCTGTAGCAGATAGAAATGAAATTCAAAAAGTATTTGAGAGCTTATACCTGTGGCTTTCATGAGAAGTTGAGTTTATGTCCAAACCTTCAATAAAGTTTTTTTTTTAAATCAACAAACTCAGCAAATGTTACATTTGTCTGAATAAAAATCCTATGCATAATACTAATACATGCCCATTAGCAAGATGCAAACATGATATGACCACTGGAAGAAATAGACATAGTTCTCATTAGCCTACTGTAATAAAAATAATAATTATTATAATAATAATAATAATAATAATAATAAATAATAATAATACATTTTATATATTGCACTTTTCAGGGTACTCAACGACGCATAAAGTAATATAAGACATAAACAGTCATGATTTCTTATATCATCATCACAATCAATTATTATTATTATTAATATTAATATATTATTATTATTAATAATATTATTATCTCCAGATGGCCACAAATCTGTCTGTTCTTCGGTGAAAACATGTTGTCTAAAAACATATTCCTCATCCATAAATGCCGGTCGATTGGTTCCGAGGGTTCAAAGTCGGATCAGCAATAAAATCATCGGCGCTGTTTTCATCAGATCTCTTCCGTCACTTCCTGCTGAGCTCCTCCGCTATAGTCGTCTTCCTCCATGATTTATAAGTTCTGGAAAAGTCCCATGATGCATTGCGACAGTCCCACATGTATTCTGATCATGATTCTGATGCATTTCATTGGCCAAGAGACCGAAAATAGGTGGAAAAAAATACTACAAAACGACGTATCCGCTGTCTGTCCCGGCCTTAATGGTAGAATAACACAACAGCGCTCCCGGTTTCAATGGTAGAAATGCGGAAATGATTTCCAGGCTTAAATGGGTTAATGTACACAGTATCAGGCTCAGTGGCCATTCCATTGTCTTCTAGAAACTAATTTAGAGTAGACATTTTTAATGTTTTACAGCCATAAATATGTGTTTGCAGGTCATTCACACACTTTTTGGTATGGGGAATGGAAGCTACCAAAATCCAACATAAATGAAATAAACAAATCGATAAATAAACTATTATGCAACCAATAAGAAAATTAATAGGTTTGAGGATATAAATTGGGTAAAAATGCTAACGAAAAAAATGAAATAATAAATAAATACATTTAAATATAAATTAATGTTTAAAAAAAATTGAAATTAATTAATAAATGTAGAAATAAATATAATAAAAATACATTTAACAACAATAAAATACATTTTAAATAAACAATAAAATGCAAACACAAATAATTTAATTACAACATGTCTATAAATAAATAAGGGAAATTTAAAAAATAAGGGAATTAATAGAGAGGTCAAAAATAAAGAATCTAATTTATGCCACATTTTATCGATTAATATGATTTTTTTTGTATTTTTGGTTCATCAAGTTTTATTTTGGCAGCTTCAATCAAACCCAATAAATTATTTGTAACAGAAGCCAGACAATTTTATCTTTTGAAGTCACTAAACTCTCTGGGGAGTGTAGTTTTTAATTAATGATGTATTGATGTATTAAAATTCTAATTAAAAGTGTCTTAAAGTCCTAATTAACGGTGTGCTACTCTCTCTAATCCAGCAAAGAGAGGAACTTTGCTCATGCCGATGTCTGCTAAGTCCAGTCCCAAACGCTGCCCCACGGAGAACTACTCCACCGCTTTTGGTCACCTGATGCCCAGAGAGGAACACCTGCACAAAAGGTGAGCAACACACTAAAACAGAGGTGTCAAACTCTGGCCCGTGGGCCAAATTTGGCCCGCAGTATAATTATATTTGGCCCGCGAGAAAAATACCAAATGACAACCAGAGCTGGCCGGCCGGTATTATACAGCGCAAATAATACTACAAATCCCAGAATGCTCTGCTGGTGTTTTGGCTTGAACACAGTAGATCAGTGTGGAGCAAACTGAGCAACAATTAAAGTGTCTTTATGCACTTTTTCTTGCTAGTCCAAGGCTTGAATGGTTGCACATTCATTGAAGGATATTATTATTAGTCATTTGGTTTATTATTGTTATTTTATTCTTACATTTATTTTTAGCCTGTGGAAAAAGATTACTGTTAAATTTAAATTTAAAGAAAAGCTGCATATAAAATAAAGGGACATACGATTTTTATTTAAATTTTATTTAGGAAATGAATGCCGTTGATGTGTTTGTTTGTTTTATTTGATATTCGATTTTGCATGTTTGCAATATTAAGTTATATCAAGCTTTGCTTGTTCCATTTCGTTTTCGTTTGAACTTGTTTAGGTCAATTTTTTCAATAAATATCAATGTTGGCCCGCGACTTTGTCCAAGTTTTAAATTTTAGCCCACTGTGTATTTGAGTTTGACACCCCTGGACTAAAATAATAGTGGAATAGTTCCACATTTTGGGAGTTATTTGCTGTCTTGACAAGGGTTAGATAGGAGGTGATCAGCTCAGCGTAGCTTAGCTTAGCTTAGCTTAGCTTATCTTAGTTTATCTTATCTTAGCTTAGCTTAGTTTACCTTAGCTTAGCTTAGCTTAGTTTAGCTTATCTTAGTTTATCTTATCTTATCTTAGCTTAGTTTACCTTATCTTAGCTTAGCTTAGCTTAGCTTGGTTTAGCTTATCTTAATTTATCTTATCTTAGCTTAGTTTATCTTAGCTTATCTTAGCTTAGCTTATCTTAGCTTAGTTTATCTTAGCTTAGCTTAGTTTAGCTTATCTTAACTTATCTTAGCTTAGCTTAGTTTAGCTTATCTTAATTTATCTTAGCTTATCTTAATTTATCTTAGCTTAGCTTATCTTATCTTAACTTATCTTATCTTAGCTTAGCTTAGTTTAGCTTATCTTAACTTATCTTAGCTTAGCTTAGTTTAGCTTATCTTAACTTATCTTATCTTATCTTAGCTTAGCTTATCTTAACTTATCTTATCTTATCTTATCTTATCTTATCTTATCTTATCTTATCTTATCTTAGCTTAGCTTAGCATAAAGTTGGATGCACAGGGGGCAGCTAGCCCAGCTCTGTCCAGAGTTAAATCTCTCTCCAGCTGCCAGGGCTGCAGCTAGGATTTTAAAAATACTGACGTCATGTCCTGGGAAAGAAGCTTATTGCAAAATCTAGTAAAAAGCGCCTCTTCTCTCACTTAAAAAAAATACAGATGACCTACTTGTAACAATGTGCAACACATTTGTTTAACACTACATGTTGAAATTTACCACAAGGTGTCATCCAGCTGCCATGAATTATAATTCAAAGTGGGTCACACAGCTTGTTGGAATTCAGTCTGTGAATGAACTGAACTATAAAAGGCTCAGTGAGAAAGAACTAAAGCTTCTTGAACAAGACTTTCATCTATCTTACGCTGGTTAAAATGAAATAAAAATCACGCTGTGTGCCGTCTTCAGGTTTGATGAACCGGTTGACCAGAGACGTCACTCATTCCACAACGGCAGTCCCAGGAAGAGACTCCAGTTCACGTCAGCAGACAGAGACGATGGTAATATATTCAAGCTCTAATAGATATTTTGAAGAAAAAGACGTAGAGAAGTTAAGGTCAGAATGTGCAGCATTTAAACCTTAATCTTCTCTGGTGGTTTGGCCAGATTCACTCTTATGTTTGGTCTTGTATTTCTTCACAGTTTGAATAATACGAAATGTTAGTTTTGCATCATTTTATGCTTAAATCCTTAATATACAGAACAAAACAACAGTATTTGAACCTTTTAAATGTGTTTCCATTGTTTTGGATTGAATCCAGAGTGAGACTTTACATTTTCTATTTGTTCACAATAAGATTTGTCTATTAACCATTTACTGAAGAAACTTTTTTTAAGCTTTTATTTCTTATTTACTAAATGCTCGCACCATAGACTACACTGTAAAAAAAGATAAACAATAGCTACTCAATAAAATTGAGGCATCAGATTGCACACAATATTATTAATTAAATCTAACTACGTTACAAGTTGAGTTAATAACTTAACAGGAAGTGTTAAGTGTCGATTAAAAACGGACTAATTCTATTGTGTTGGATTCATTCAAAATTCTCTTGATTTAGAATTACAGACACATAAAGATTATATTTAATGTGGTCAGAATAAGTAGATTCTATCTCAAACATTTTTATATTAAAGTTACTTAAACAACTGCCTCAAAATCAAGGACACATTTATATTTAATACATTTTATCAAATGTATTTAGTCAAATTAAATGATTACAGAATATTTTTTTACAGTGTATATAAAGAATTTAACAGCGTTCATCTCACATCAACAACAATCATGGTTTTTTAGTTGTGCTAAGGAGTGCATCATTTAATTTTGTTGGTGTTTTTTTTACAGAATCTGGTTAGTGCAAACGGTTTATTTTTGGGAATGTTTTAAATGAGACATAGAATAAAGTTATTTGGAAGAAAACTCACAATTTTTCAACCTGGTCTCACAGAAATCTGTGAAATAGCCACGGATTCGCTTAACTCAAAATCCGTGGAATAGCCACGGAATCACTCAAATTTCCGTGAAACTGACACGGATTTGGCTACAATGCAAGTTAATGACAGTCATATCCCGTGGCTATTGGTTTGTGTCTAAGTCACGTGACTTTCAAGGTCCCGGCGGTCAGAACAAAAAACATGGCGGACAGTTCTCTCATTTTTAGTGAAAAATCAATATTTTGACTTAGTTTCTGCATAAAAATGGATTTTGATCACATTTCTAGCAAGAAATATATGTTTTATTTTCTAAATCTTCACTCAGTGAATGTACATAATCACTTTGTATGTTGGAATAGCCACGGGATATGACTGGCATTAACTTGCATTGTAGCGAAATCCGTGTCAGTTTCACGGAAATTTGAGCGATTCCGTGGCTATTCCACAGATTTTGAGTTAAGCGGAATCCATGGCTATTTCACGGATTCCTGTGAGACCGGGTTGCAATTTTGACTATCTTTTGAGTTGCTTTTCAGTGTAAATATCTGCTGATGCATCAGACTGTGTGTCCTCCTCCCCCTCAGACCTCCAGCAGCAGGAGTCCTCCGGCAGCATGAACCCACAGGAGGGAGGCTCCCAGCTGGGCTGGGAGGAGCAGGGAGTCTCCGACCTGCAGGACTCCTACGAGGACTCGGCTCCTCTCCTCCTGGACAGACTCCACTCGCTGGCTGAGGCCGAGAAGCTGTTTGACGAGCTGACGCAGGAGAAACTGCAGGTGAGTTTGAGTTTGAGTTTATTTATTTAAAACAGGGACAATACATATTAATGAACATATACATGTAAATATGCAAGATTATAGCCAACAGCTCATTTCCATCTTTAGTCCCTTTGGCAGGTTGATGTCAATACCATAACAATAAAATCAATAAAACAACGATAACAACAAGTTGGCAGTTGGCCTTCATGGCCAGAATGAGCAGGAGGAGAGAAAACGTGTCCTTGAGCACAATAGAACAGAAAAGAAAAAGAGAAGCAAGAACAATGAAAAGTATAGTGGATCATGGAACATACAGGCCAGGGGTCAAAGGTCAAGGGTCAGGGGACCAAACGTATTTCACTAGTGTTAAACGCTACGTTTATTATATCAAAGGGTTGATTAAAGTGCAGAGTGCTTAAGTGTTAAAGTGTTAGGTGCGTAATTATATTGCAGATTGCCCGATTGCACAGTAAATATAAAGTGCTATTTTAAATGCACAATAATCAATACACATTACATTTATTAAATACCAGCAATGGTCATTTTATGATATTGGGAGTTCCCATTTTTAAGAATATAAAGTGCATCTTGCCTTGCATGTAGCCCTAATACCTAAAAAGTAAATAAATATATAATAGATAGCGAAGATATTAATGGGGAAGAGGGAGTATAGTAATCATAATAAAGCAGTGATGTTTATGTATGTAATCAGTAGAAATTGCGGATGGTACCCCAACAATTAGCTAACATTAAAACAAATATACAAGTTTATAGGTGAGATCAGAGACTTGACTCATCACGTCAGCCAGGACGCTCTTTATGACAGCAGAGGACATTTAGTGAGAGAAGAGTTGAGTTTTAGTATCTCTGAGGGCTCAACTGTCCAACTCTAATCCCTACCTGACCTCTTATGTAACACAGACTCCATTGTTTTTATCCTGCTGCTAAATGACTTCTATTTTTAGGAAGTTCATGTCCACATTCCCCCTTCTTCCCCTCCCTGGGCTTTCTGTCTTGTGCCGCTTGTTGCATCAATGTAATTATTTTTGTTAATAAATTATTAATCTTTTTGTGTGTGTGTGTGTGTGTGTGTGTGTGTGTGTGTGTGTGTGTGTGTGTGTGTGTGTGTGTGTGTCAGATTGAGGCAGCTTTGAGTCGGATGCCTGGAGCAGGAGGGAGAGTGACTCTACAGACCCGGTTAGATGAGGTAAGACACCAGATATTATGATTATCTTGAGATAATTTTCCCCGGATAAGAGACACAAAATGACCAAAAAAAGACGCAAAATGACAAAAAAAGACACAATAATGACAAAAAAGACACAAAATGACCAAAAAAAGACGCAAAATGACAAAAAAAGACACAAAATGGCCCAAAAAAAGAAACAAAATGACAAAAACTAGACACAAAATGACCAAAAAAGACACAAAATGACAAAAACTAGACACAAAATGACCAAAAAAGACACAAAATGACAAAAAAAGACACAAAATGACCAAAAAAAGACACAAAATGACCAAAAAAAGACACAAAATGACAAAAAATTGACACAAAATGACCAAAAAAGACACAAAATGACAAAAACTAGACACAAAATGACAAAAAAGACACAAAATGATAAAAACTAGACACAAAATGACAAAAAAGACACAAAATGGCCCAAAAAAAATAAACAAAATGACAAAAAAGACACAAAATGACAAAAAAAAGACACAAAATGACAAAAATAAGACACAAAATGACAAAAAAGACACAAAATGGCCCAAAAAAATAAACAAAATGACAAAAAAAGACACAAAATGACAAAAATAAGACACAAAATGGCCCAAAAAAAGAAACAAAATGACAAAAAAGACACAAAATGGCCCAAAAAAATAAACAAAATGGCCCAAAAAAAGACACAAAATGGCCAAAAAAAGACACAATAATGACTAAAAAAACACAAAAAAAGACATTAAATGACCAAAAAGACTAAAACACATGAACACTTTAACACAGTGGAGACAGAGCTGACTTCCAAAATGATTTGGCGACCCCCAGAAATCATCTCACGACCCCCAGGTTGAGAATAGCTGCTTTACACAACAGCAGTGCTCACCATCCAATTCCCAAAAAATTGAAATTCTTGCAGAAATCTCCAAAAAGTTAGAAGTTATTAAAAACAAAACTACCTGACAAAATGCACCAGAGTTGGTTTCAGGTTGACGAAGCAGCTCAGGTGAAGGTGTCTCATGTTTCTGCTCATGTTCCTGCTCTGGTTTCCTGTCAGGTGGCCTTAGAGAACCGTCTGGAGAGACTGAATCGAGAGCTGGGATCGATCCGCATGACTCTGAAGAGATTCCACGTCCTCCGCTCCTCTGCCAACATATAGCAATGTCTGTCTTTTTACATCACAGTGTAGAAGCTACAACTTTGAGTGTCTTGGTTTTATACACTGCACTGATTGTCTCTCTGTGCCATACGTCCATCTGTACAGTCATGCATCTTTTTATACTTATTACTCTGGGATATTTTTGATATGTCTGAAAGATATTGCAATTTTTTGGAGTATATATTTTAGTAAAAACACAGATTTGTAAAGTCGTTTACTTTTATAGTCGCAGAAATATTAATACGATGATATGTTTTACTTGCCATATTCAGGTGTAGGTTTTTAAAAATCTGCCATGTTAACGATCAAAAGGACTTTCCAACAGAGACATTCATCCACCTGGAATTATCACTGCCATTTTATTCATGGGTTTATGGACACTTTTGACTTGAAAATGTATTTATTTTATGTTTTTATATGTATTTTACATGTTTACTTTGGGCCAAATTTATCAAACTTGAAGGAAATATGTGTTTACTTGAATCAAGCCGCCTTTTTTGTTCCTTTTTTCCTTTACATTCCTGCTTGTCACTTTCTTTGCTTTATGTTTTAATGTTTGCAACAGGACTGAACGCTCCAGATTAGAGCAACTTGTAAAATCCAAACCAGCACACTTTTTCAGTAGATACACAAACATTTTCCTCAGTTATCAGTTATTTCTCCTCCAGCGATGCCTGTGCATGAAAGTTCTTGCACTGCTTCCTTTTTCCATGCAGTTTTCCTACCCCTCATCAACTCCACTGGAACTATAATATTGTTGTTGCACAATAAATTAAGCTTTTTTATATAAATATGACTGACTCATTTATTTGTCCCATAAAGAACACAGTGGAATGATTCTAGCAACACATCAGACATAAAAAGATTTGGTAACACTTTACAATAACCATCATTTATAAACGGTAAACAGATAGTTTATTAATGTTTAATCATCATTTATAAACTGTTTATGGACCATTTAGAATGGTAAATACATAATTTATTAATGTTTAACTAACTTAATCATGTATAAATGGCAAATAGATGTATATTCATTTATAAACATGTCTATTAATGTAAGTTTATACTACTACTATTAAACAATTAAATTATAATTAATTGTTTATAAATAGTTTTAGTTGCACCCATTTTAATATTTTAACTCCATATTAAGTATGTTAATGATTTTGAAATGATTCATATACCTTTGAGAAATTGGTTGAAAATATTTAACGATCAAATATGTAAAGCACTTTGTAAATGGTTAATAATTGGTTTATAAACCATCTATAAACATTATTTAGTTGGTTATTGTGAAATGTTACCAAAGATTTGTTTTGGTCAAAAATTAAAATAATCAAAACTATAAAAGTGATTTTCACGCAACAAAAGTGCATTTGAAATTGCATATTATTGTATCTAGTTTTGTCCTACTACAGGTTAGTTTCTAAAGTGCGTCAGATTTCAAAAACGTATTTATACATTATGTTTATACAAGCCGACTTGTATTTTTTTGGCCTAAAACAGTGATTTAAGTTGGTAAAACTTGGAAATATAAATTACTGACATTTAGGGCAATAATGTAAGTTAGCACAACAAAGGAAGCCAGTTGTCTGCTCAAAAACAAGTTGGTGAGTTGTTGTTACTTATATCTTTAAGTTGGGGTTCACAACAAGGGACAATAGTTCTGATAACTCTTATTTCTTTGTTGGGAAATGCGGGACAAACAAAACAATTATTTATTTAATTATATTTCTTTTATTAATTGTATTCGTTTAACTTATATATGCACCACTGTATGAACATTTTACAAGTAAAAATATAGTATTATAGTAATTATTTATATTATATAATGTAATTATAATGAAACAATAAATAGTAATTTAAAAAAATCATAATATAAAAAAATACAAATAGTTTGTATTGTTCTCTTTTTGCACAATTAAGTGCAAGTTTCTCTTATTTGTTGTAGTATTTGTGGTCCTTTTTATAATAAATATTCATCTAAAATGAGCCATTCTGTATAGAGTACCTTTACTTTTGGTACTTTAAGTATGCTAAGATGCCAATATGTTTGTACTATTACTATTAATATGTTTGTACTATTACTATTAATATGTTTATACTATTACTCAGCATGGAGTTTCAAGTCAGAAGAAACATTTTGATTACGACTTTTAATCGTACAGTATTTCTACACTGTAGAATTGCCACTTTTACTTGTGTAAAATATTAAGAGTACTTCTTCCACCTCTGCTTCTGTATATACATGGTGTAATTTATTATTCTTATATTATTTAATGACTTTAATGGGTCATACCATATGAAAACTTTCTTCCTCCTTTCTTTTGCCAGTAATTATTTATATTATATAATTTAATTATAATGAAACAATAAATAGTAATTTTAAAAAAATCATAATATAAAAAAATACAAATAGTTTGTATTGTTCTCTTTTTGCACAATTAAGTGCAAATTTCTCTTATTTGTTGTGCTATTTGTGGTCCTTTTTAAAAAAAATGAGTTAGGCGATTATTTTAACAGGGTGACGAAATAATAATATATACAAAACATTAGAGAGTTTCAGAAATATTAGTCTATATTCCTGTACTTGGTGTGAACAAGTCATATATTTTTTCTAACTTCATGTGTACCATAATATTTGATAAGGAACAAACTATTTACTAACTAATTTCAAGATAAAGAGAGGTAGACATTTTCGAAATGGAAAAAGTTGATTTTTTTTAAAACAAATCATAATATAAAAAAATACAAATAGTTTGTATTGTTCTCTTTCTGCACAATTAAGTGCAAGTTTCTCTTATTTGTTGTACTATTTGTGGTCCTTTTTTATAATAAATATTAGAGTTAGGCGTTTATTTTGAAAGGGTGTGATGCTTTGCAGGGCCTCTGCAGGCGGCTGCTCGCCGCTAGGGGGCGCTGTTCTCCTTTATTATCTGACAGGATGTCCTGTCTTCTGATGTAACCGTTAACCTGGATCCATCAGCAGTCACCGGCAGCTCACCGAGCCGCAGACACCGGGAAGCAAAGTCGTGTTTTGGATGATGGAGCGGTGAGATCCGTCCTCCGCAGCGGGACTGAGGGGACACACAGACATACCGGGGACTGGACGCTCCGTGTGGGGGACTCAGGAGGAGCAGCTCCCCCTCCACTGCAGAACATAAACACCACCAGCAGCACCACCAGGCTGCCTCCATCAGGCGTCTCTGCAGCCGGTGTGAGCCCGGAAAACACACATTTATTTACCTGTCGGTGATGATGCGTTCAGGGTCAATGTGGAGCTGCAGCTGAATAAGCGGGACTGCAGAGCTGCAGGTGAGTCGCTGATGATGGATTTGTTGTTTACCTGATAACACCGCGTCATCACTAATTAACTCTCAGGTCTCTCATTAATTAGGCAAATTTGACACGATGCAAATGTTAATTAATTCACGTGGTTATTTCTAGCAGCGAGCTGCAGCGGTCAGCTGGCATCCATCACTGAACAAACCAGCGGATCGATCAATATGATCTGCATATATCTGATCATGTTGGTTGGGAGAGAATGATATTAATATTGTGTCTGTGATTGTGTCTGTGCAGATATTGAGTCTGGTACAGTATGTGAGCCAAGCAGCGAGATTACAGGTTGCATAAAGCTCAGAACAGCGCGTGCACTTTCACATTTCACGTTTTAAAAACAGACAGATACTTTCTGTATCTGTAGCTTCTGATTATAGCAAAATACATGATCATGATTATTTGGTCAATGCTGAAATCGTGATTATTATTTAACCTGATTAGTCATTGACTTTGGAAACATCATGCATTTATTGAACTTTAAAATTTAACCCATAAGAACTTATGGTTTATTTATTTTTATTTTTTTTGGTAATTTCTTCTTACTACACCCAAAAAAAATGATCCAAGCCCTTCTTAGATGTGACACATTAATGTATTGTTTGTCTAATGAAAATAAATCAATTAAAATCAAATCAAAAGTAGTTTAAGACGTGTAACCTAAAATGTATTAATGTACTCCCCTGTCCTTCCCTTCAACCCAAAAAGAATGACTTTCAGTTTTCCAATTCTATGTTTTTAGGTTGAACGAACACAATTTCTTTATTTTAGCTCTCCTAATAAATGAGTTGAGGTAACTCAATTTAAATACAATACATACATGTTTTTAATTTGAGTTCGACCAAATGTAAAAAAGTGAGCTACATTAACTCAAATACATTATATTGCATCGATGCACTTGTTTTGAGTTTGGGCTACATATATTTGTTGGATGGAAATTCTGCCCACAATTGAATTGAGTTCATCCAATGAGTTATTTTTTGTAGTGTATTAGTTATTCCTTATCTGATTTCATTTTATTTTTATGTATTATTTTTATTGTTATTTTTTTTTTTTTACTTGTTACACTTGACACTGTTTTGACACCGTAATGTCATCTCTTGAATTTGTTATGTCACTGAAAAATCAATAAACAAATGTTCTAGAATCTCCCATATTCAGCTTTATGCTTCACCTTAATTCATTAAGTCTCTTAGTGAGACTGTTTGACTTTAACAAGAAGTGATTTCTCCTAAATATGGCTGTGACTAGAAACAGAAATGTGAAAAAGTAGCTAATTTCAAAAGGCTTATTGTTTGTTACGAGGCTAAGTTTAAACCCATTTAACAATTCTAATCTGTTAATGTCCTGTATTGCATTTAACCTGTTTTGACCATATTTCCTGAACATAATATAAAAGAAGTAACATATATATACGTCACATCGAGCTTTTAACCTAAAAATCGGAAAACCTGATGTGACGTATTTGTCACAATAACAAAAAAAGAAGAGCAGCATGAATTCACATTTGAAAAATAGGAATAAGAATAAACACATAAAGTTTTTGCCATCTATTAATTCATGAAGTATTTCAGCTCTAAAGGGAACATTTGGCCTTTTTAATATTATATTTTTCCTGATTTTTTAACCTTTTTTTCATTTCCTTTTCCCGTAAAGTAGAATATAAATAAACTTTTCTTGCTCTCTCTCTTTCTCTACTGTATAAAACTTGACCTGTCCTTGTCACAGTGTCCTGTTCATCCTGCTAGCAGCGCGGCTCCAGAGCTGCAGCTATTCTTAGCTGCTGAAGGTGAAAACACTAGCGGCGTGCTGCTGTACGTGTGATCCACACCGAGCTGTAACTTATTCAGACGGATGCTGCAGGGAGCCAGAACTTTCTAGGAAGGACACTTTAAAACCTGGAGAGAGTTCCTCAGCCTGCCTGCTGCACAGAGTTAAAATAATCACAGTTAAAATATGTTAATCTCACTGTAGGTATCCAAATCTAGTTATGATAATCTGTTTTATTTGGTGATTCATTTTATCAGCAAATTCTGCTGATGGGAATATTATTAGTTTTGCAGGCATTTGGTCATAAACCAGTGTATTGTTCTGATGATGGCACTAGATGAAAATATAGGATTTTATCATCTGCAAACTATGAATGTCTCAGAAATTTCCTTTTAATATTTGGATCGTGGTGCATCAAACCTTTTTGAGGATTTGCTTCTTTTCTTCTGGTTTTATATCATTGTTTAATCGATATCTTTGAATTTTAAAGTAACAATCTTAGTCACTATTGTGTTACCTCATTCAGCATTTATTTAAAGACCTTTGACATTACTGATGTAAGGTACGTTGA
Organism: Centropristis striata; assembly: GCF_030273125.1. Classification (NCBI taxonomy): domain Eukaryota; kingdom Metazoa; phylum Chordata; class Actinopteri; order Perciformes; family Serranidae; genus Centropristis; species Centropristis striata. Next base: position 33,759,293 of record NC_081535.1, read on the forward strand.
GTCAGATGAAAACATAACTTTAGGCTCTGAGAAACTGTGATGGACATTTTATGGATGGATTTTTAGCCATGCTAGCGTCGTAGCTTGAGGGATTCTGGTATCTGTCTGTTTCAAATTGCATAGAAATTCATGCAATAACTGTTGAGATATTTCAATCAAAACCACAAACGTTAACATCAGGGTGGAACTAAAGGGAACATGAGAGGATCTCCTAAATCAGGGGTGTCAAACTCTGGCCCGCGGGCCAAATTTGGCCCGCAGTGTAATTTTATTTGGCCCGCGAGGCAATACCAAATTATTATCTTATTATTGTACTATAAAAGCTGACCGCTGGTATTATACGGCGCATTTACCGCTAATACTACAAATCCCACAATGCCCTGCTGTTGTTTTGGCGCGTCTATCAGGACAGGACCCAGAAACGCTCCTCTGTGACAGTCCTCATAGCAACCTCAAGCTAGAGCTGTCTCCCAGCTACCCCTTCCCAAAAATGGAGGAAAGAAAGGCAGAATTTATTAACCTGTTGAAAAAGTTTATTTTGATATTTAAATCAGAAGGATGCAAATAGAAAAGAGGCATACGATTTTTATTTAATTTTTATTTAATAAATTAATGACATTGATGTGTTTTTTATTTGAAATTTGATTTTGCATGTCTGCACTATTTAGTTATATATTGTATGTTTATAAGCGTTGCTGGTTCCATATTTAATGTTAAAGCAAAACATGTTTGGTATATATTAAAAGGTTTATTTGTTCAATGTTGGCCCGCGATTTTATTCAAGTTTTACATTTTGGCCCATTGTGTATTTGAGTTTGACACCCCTGCCCTAAATCATTAAGGTTAATTTTTGGGATCTGTTGGCTATCAGTCTGACATGATTCATCCTCTGGGCTCCCGGTAAACCCAGCAGGTGTCTGGACAACTGATATCAGGCCGAGGCTTCTTTTACTGCTGCTTTACTGTTATTGTTTACGGTACGATAAACAACCTGAGAGCCGAGAATGGAGTCTAAGCTAAGAGAAGATGTCAATGACTGCATTGTTTCTCTGCATATGAGTTCATATAAAAAACTCTTACAAAATAGCTAGATGGTTGTCAGACGAGACCAGATGTGTCTTGTGATTGAATTTGAGCTGATTTGTTTCATCTCTTATGCATGCAGCCTCTTTTCAGATTCAGATTCTGCATGTGTCTGCAGGTATCTGTTCACAGAGAATATTCTTGGAGTATTAAGAATCTCTTTTTTGGTCATTTTGTTTACTTTTGTTGGTCATTTTGTGTCTTTTTTGGGTCATTTTGTTTCCTTTTTTGGTCATTTTGTGTCTTTTATTAGTAATTTTGTTTCTTTTTTGTGTCATGTTGTGTCTTTTTTGGTCAATTTTGTGTTTTTTTTTGTCATTTTGTCTTTTTGTGGTCATTTTGTGTCTTTTCTTGGTCATTTTGTGTCTTTTCTTGGTCATTTTGTGTCTTTTTTTTATTCATTTTGTGTCTTTTTTGGTCATTTTGTTTACTTTTTTTGGTCATTTTGTTTCTTTTTTGGGTGATCTGAACTGTGCGTGTGAGATTGTGTTCAGTGAGCGGGGGTCACGGTCAACATGCATGTTAAATTGGGGGTCGCGACTCAAAAAGGTTGAGAACTACTGATCTAGACTAAAGCAGTAGATAACAGACTGTGTGTTCTCAAAGGTTTCACCTGCTAATTGTAGTTTGTATCTTGGCAGCTCCACTATCTCCTCCACCATCAGACCCACTGCATCATGTACTGGTCCTGTTTCCTCCCATTTCCAGATTTTAATGTGTATGGTGGTGGGGAGTGAAATAAGATGGAGCCGCACAGGATCTGATTATCGGGCCAAAATGATTAGGTTTGCTTTAATGAATGCTGTTAGGAAGTGGCCACCGCAGAAAGAATGAGTCATGGTATTGATTGCCGCCCCCTCCTTCACTTGCTCCTTCTCCTCCCCAGCCTCCTCCTCGCTACCCCACCCATCCATCCTCCCTCCCTCCGTCTGTCTGCTCATCCATCCCTCCTTCTCCTTTTCCTTTATCTCGCCCCTTTAAATCCATCTTTTCTCTCCTCGATGCCAGATTTTTTTTCCTCCAGAGATACGTTAGATTTAGAGGAGAGGTTGCATGCAGCCGGGCCGAGTGTTGCATACCAATAACTGCATGACTGGCTCACAGCAAGAGGAGGAGGAGGAGGAGGAGAGGAGGAGAGGGGGGTCTTGTCACGAGATGCCACGTCATCACAGTGTGTGGAATCTATTTTTAGCCGAGTAAACAGAGGGATTCCAGCCCACTGATCATGGCTCCACAGCCAGGACTGAGTGGTGGGAGGCTGCAGACGCTCCGATGTGAATGAACAACACTTTGTGTTTAGTCCCGACTGTCTGACTCCTCCTCGCTCCTCCCACCTCCTCCGCCTGTCAGCCGCAAATAGACCCACCAGCTCCCTGTCTGTCTGTCTGTCTGTCTGTCTGTCTGTCTGTCGCCACCGCCACCATCACGCTGCTCCACATGCACATATGTGTCTGAGTCTCTCATATGGAGTCCTGCAGAACACTAGTGGGAGAAAATAACTCTCACTATAACTGTATTTGTGAGGCCCTCATAATACTTTAACCAAGGACATGAGAGACAATAATATTATTATTGCAACATGGTCTCACAGGAATCCGTGGAATAGCCACGGAATCGCTCAAATTTCCGTGAAACTGACACGGATTTTGCTACAATGCAAGTTAATGCCAGTCATATCCCGTGGCTATTCCAACATACAAAGTGATTATGTACATTCACTGAGTGAATATTTAGAAAATAAAACATATATTTCTCGCTAGAAGTGTGATCAAAATCCATTTTTATGCAGAAACTAAGTCAAAATATTGATTTTTTTCACTAAAAATGAGAGAACTGTCCGCCATGTTTTTTGTTCTGACCGCCGGGACCTTGAAAGTCACGTGACTTGGAACAAACCAATAGGAACAAATATCCATGGAATAGCCACGGGATATGACTGTCTTTAACTTGCATTGTAGCGAAATCCGTGTCAGTTTCACGGAAATTTGAGTGATTCCGTGGCTATTCCACGGATTTTGAGTTAAGCGAATCCGTGGCTATTTCACGGATTCCTGTGAGACCAGGTTGTATTATTAATAATAATAATAATAATAATAATAATAATGCACTTTGTTGAATACTCAAAGACACTTGACAAGAAACAAAAACAAAACAAAACATAGAAAACAATACAAAGATGGAGTTTTTTTTTTTTTTTTATTAATTTAAACAAAACACAACACAAATCACCAATGGACAAACACAGAGAGAAAAACAAAAACAAAACAAAAAAACACAACAAAAACAAAATCACAAAACCAACCCAAATAAATAAATAAAACCACAATAATAAACAAGAACCTTAACACATCAAAACTAAACAAGACGCAAACAAACATCAAACATAAAACAAAGATGGAGTTTGTTAGTGTTGGTGGTTTTGAGGGATTTCTTGAAGGTTCAGAGTGAGAATTTTACTGTTCCTCTACTGTTATTTACTTTATTTACAGTATGTACTGTGATAAAACCACACACTGAATCACAGTAAAATCCTGCATTTCATTGATTTTTACAGTAGACTTAAACACAGTATAGTGCTGAAGCTAGTTGCAATATTGTTTGTCTTTTTTTGGTAATATTGTGTCTTTTTTGGTGTCTTTTTTTAATTAATTTTGGGTCTTTTTTTGGTAATTTTGTGTCTTTTTTGGTCATTTTGTGCCTTTTTTTAAATAATTTTGTGTCTTTTTTGTTCAGGAGTTCAGTAGACTAAAACACAGTATAGTGCTGAAGCTAGTTGCAATATTGTTGCAGTATACAATGCAGTCATTTTTTTGTAAATAGAGCATATTACTGTCTGAAAGCCAATTATGAATTAAGCGCTGTCTTCACTGTAACCTCAGTAAATTTAATAAACCATATACTGAATGAGTTAGTTAAGTTAAATACAGTGAGGGGGAGTCTCAGGTAAAAACCAGATAAAACAAACAAGTATCTCTAAACTCTCTCTCTCTAAATTTACAAAAAGATTGTGTGATTTTGCACAGATAAGACAAACAAGCATGCAAACAAACAAACAAATAAACAAACGTAGTTCTCAAAGCACCCATAGAAGTTTAAATGCCCTCATTGCTCTGCTTCCTGTGCTATTTGCATAACTTTAATTATCACATACATTCAGTGCCAAGTTTGCAGCTTGCTATGCAAATTTTCACTTTTTGCAAAAACAGTCCAATTCCAAAACCTCAGCGCTAATATCCACACGCAGCTAGAGTGAAATTATAAAAGCCTTCAGAGAGTCGGTGGTTACTAGACTGAAGTGCATTAATAACGGCTCCTCCACTTTAAATCATCTTTTACATTTACGTTTGAAAAAACACCAACAGCTCTGACAGACTGATTGTTTTCTCTCTCACAATTAAAATCCTGAAAGTAGAATTCCTTCTTCTTTATCTCGCTGCCATTGTTCTGCCGACTGTATTCTTGGTAAAAAGGTAACAATCATGCAATTGAATAGAATCAAAATCATATCGTGGCAAACTTTGAATGGTTGTCCAAGAAATTGAAGGAATAATTTGGTATTATGATGAAACTTCATACTATAAAAATCTGCAAATTCCTTCAGACAATACTTTTTTTACATTTTGTCCTCTTTATTTTAAACACTGTGCACCTCAATTTATTGTTAAGCAAATGTACATATTTTTGTATTCCATTTATATTTTAAGATTCTTGACTGCTGTTCTTACCTTTTTTTTGTTCAAACAATATCTCATTGTACACAAAAGGAACCCAGAATGTTACATTGTATAATAGTTTAACTCTATGGAGTCTTATTGGGCTATTTTGTCCATTTTTGAATCCTTTTCATGTCTTTACATGTCTTTGTAAGTCATTTTGTGTCTTTTTTGGTCATTTGTGTCTTTTTTGTGTCTTTTTTGTGTCTGTTGTTGTGTCTTTTTTAGTTATGTTGTGTCTTTTTTTGGTAATTTTGTGTCTTTTTTGTGTCTGTTTTAGTTATTTTGTGTCTTTTTTTGGTCAGTTTGTGTCTTTTTTGTGTCTTTTTTTGTCATTTTGTGTCTTTTTTGTGTCTGTTTTAGTTATTTTGTGTCTTTTTTTGGTAATTTTGTGTCTTTTTTGTGTCTGTTTTAGTTATTTTGTGTCTTTTTTTTTTATCATTTTGTGTCTTCTTTGTGTCTTTTTTTTGGTCATTTTGTGTCTTTTTTGTGTCTGTTTTAGTTATTTTGTGTCTTTTTTTTGGTCATTTTGTGTCTTTTTTTATCATTTTTATGTCTTCTGTGGGTTTTTTTGGTTATTCTGTCTTCTCATTTTGTGTCTTTTTTTGGTCATTTTGTGTCTTTTTCAAGACATTCAAAGATTTTGAATGCTTAAATATCATCTTTGCCATTTTTTCATGTGCTAATGTGCCCCTCTGATTAAACACTGGCCCCTCCTTGGCCCCCACAGTAAAACTGGTCTAGAACCGCCACTGGTCCCCAGTAGCTCCGTCCTGTGAGGCCGAGGTGAAGTTAGTGGGATTGTTCTGCCACGTTTGACCACGTTTGTGTTGCCCCTGCGGTGTGTTTGAGCACTTACTCTAATTAACAATCCCTGAGCTTTGTTCAGGTCCAGCGAGGCGTTGTGTCCTCATCAAATATTCAGACGCACACACATGTTCAGTGTGTCCGGGCGAGGCGGAGCAACCTGCTTACCTGATACTTAGAGTCACTCTGTTAGTTAAAAGTAACCGCCCTGCATCTGTTTCCTCTGAGGTCAGAACAGCTGATCGCTGTGAGGAAACAGTGGAGCTGTCAGTTAAATGCTATCATCATTTCCATTATTGATTCATCTGAAAATTATTTTCTTGCTTTCTGGATTAATTGTTTGATAGATAGATAGACCTAGGCATACTTCAAGCAGTAAAATATAAAAATACAAAAAAAATACAATAAAAAATAAAGTGTCTAAAGAAGGAGTATGTATTAAGGAGTAGAATAGAATTCCAGTGCAGAATAAATATGAATATACAGTATAAAAATGTTGGTGCTATGAAACAAAAAAGGTGCAATGAACAGTGTGCATAAAAAACACAAAGTGCATAGCGACAGTAAAGTGACGTCTTTAAGGTGTGACAAAATAGTGAAAAAATGTCCCTCGTAGTTTCTTAAAGTCCAAGGTGATCCAAGTCTTTAAATGTCTTGTTTGGTCCATCCAAAACCCAAGTAGTCGAATATGATATTAAACAAAAAAAAAGCAGACTTTTGCACGAAAAATGACAATAAATGATTCATAGATTATCAGTCAGTTAACTAATCCATTATTCAGTTAATGATTGCAGCTCTAACATGCTAACACAATGGCCTGCTCTATTCACACAAGGGCTCAATCTGAAATGATATGTATTTTGCACTACGGAGCTGGGAGAGTAAACAGTGGCGGTTCTAGACAAATTTCACTGTGGGGGCCAAGGAGGGGCCAGTGTTTAATCAGAGGGGCACATTAGCACATGAAAAAAATGGCAAAGATAATATTTAAGCATTCAAAATCTTTGAATGTCTTGAAAAAGACACAAAATGACCAAAAAAGACACAAAATGAGAAGACAGAATAACAAAAAAAACCCCACAGAAGACATAAAAATGACAAAAAAGACACAAAATTACCAAAAAAAGACACAAAATAACTAAAACAGACACAAAAAAGACACATAAATGACACCAATGACAAAAAAGACACAAAATGACAAAAAAAGACACAAAATAACTAAAAAAGACACAACAGACAAAAAAATTAGCAAAAAAAAGACACAAAAAAGACACAAAAGGACACAAATGACCAAAAAAGACACAAAATGACTTACAAAGACACGTAAAAAGGATTAAAAAATGGACAAAATAGCCCAATAAGACTCCATAGAGTTAAACTATTATACAATGTAACATTCTGGGTTCCTTTTGTGTACAATGAGATATTGTTTGAACAAAAAAAAAGGTTAGAATTGTTCCATTGTTCATTGTTATAAATTGATCATTTTATTATTAATTTGGCACACCTGTAGGCCCCTGTGTAGAACCGCCACTGAGAGTAAAGTCTATTTAATGTCCAATTAATTCAGTAGATTGAGACATTTGTGTTTTCACATACAGCTCCTTGGCATAATATCTAGATATGTTCCAGGTTATAGCAGCATGTGTGATATATAATATATATATTAATATATATAATAGGGGCTCTTGATATCATAAATGCCTGTACAGAACTTCACGGTAATCCATCTGATATTTATTGAGATATTTCAGTCTGGAGCGACTCACCAGTATTACTGCCAGCCCGGCTAAAAACAGCCCCGTAACATCTGTATAATGATCCTGTGAGCGAGTGATACATCTTCCCTCGGCAGAAACTCTTTTGCAGTCAGACATTATGAATGTGAGTAATCACGAGATGGATCTGGAGTTTTAATAGATGCTTAATCTCGGTGACAAATGAAAGTGTGTGATAGGACAGGGTGTAGCAGCAGTCTGGCCCCGAGTCACCCACGATACGCTGGTTGTATATTAGCCGGCCCCGGAGCCCTGGAGCGGGGCCAAACTGTAATGGCATTGGCCCCGAGGAGTGGAACTTCCTCTTCTTTTATCTCTGGGCCTTCAAATCTTCTCAGCTCAATTAATAACAGAGTCTTCCTCTGCACTGCAAAAAAGCCAACTTGTATTTTTTGGCCTAAAACAGTGATTTAACTTGGTAAAACTTGGAAATATAAATTATTGACATTTAGGGCAATAATGTAAGTTAGCACAACAAAGGAAGCCAGTTGTCTGCTCAAAAACAAGTTGGTGAGTTGTTGTTACTTATATCTTTAAGTTGGGGTTCACAACAAGGGACAATAGTTCTGATAACTCTGATTTCTTTGTTGGGAAATGCGGGAAAGCGGTGAAATTCATTAGCGAAAGCTAGCGGCTAACTGATGCTAGTGGCTAACTGATGCTAGTGGCTAACTGATGCTAGTGGCTAACTGATGCTAGCGGCTAACTGATGCTAGCGGCTAGCTGATGCTAGAGGCTAACTGATGCTAGCGGCGCTGCTTGTTACAGCTACAAGAGTAGCCATTAGCGTATCAATGCTAACTCAAAATTGTGGTCGCAACATTAGCTAACATTTCATAGCGGCGTTACAATCGTGCCAATTCAGCACATTGCAGAAGTTAGCAGAAGTAAGGATTAAAAGTTATTACAATGTAAAATTATAAGTTGGTACAACTTACAGTTGAGTTGACAAAAATCTGAATTCAGAGTTGAGCAAACTCAAAACAAAACTTAAAATATTTAGTTTAATTGTCCAACTTTAATTTTATCGGTTTGTTGCCTTGAAATTATGAGTTCACCCAACTTTTCTTTTTTTACAGTGTGCGTTCTTACGGTTTCCTTGTTTGTATGTATATCATTAACAGTGACTCTCCTCTCTTCTGTCCACCTCCACCTGCTGACCCTCTTGTTGTCGCTGTGTGTATATTTTAGTGCTCAGGTGTCAAGTCTCAAATTTAAAACCACACGCCATCATCTGTGCTTCTCTTTTTCTTGCAGCCTGCTCATATCTTCCTTTCTGCTTCTCAGCATTTCCTCTCTGAGTTTCCATTCATGACTATGTGAAGGTGATGCTATAAATGGGGGTGAAAAGATGTGTTGAAAGAGTTAATTGTGAGTGTTTTTAAGAGGCGGCAGTCAGCAGGTGAGGCTGCTTCTCTGATGTCTGCAACATGCTGCTTCCTCTTGTGGAATTGTGACAAAGATTTCTTGTTGAAAATGTTGAGAATTGCTATTTGCTAGTTGAATTATGAATCAAAATCCTTTACTACATTACTACATACTACATGTTTGATGGAGTAAATATGCTCACAGCTGATCACCGTAATCCACCTGGAATGTATCGCGATCACGGTAATTAGATGAGAAGATCAGTGTCATACTGTATATCTGATAAATATAGTGCGTGTAATAATATTATCATCATCCAGTGGCGGTTCTAGACCAGTTTTACTGTGGGGGCCAAGCAGGGGCCAGTGTTTAATCAGAGGGGCACATTAAAAAACAGCAAAGATTATATTTAAGCATTCAAAACCTTTCATTTTAGCTTATTTAAAAATCTCATTTAAGTATATTTGGAAGATACAAATACATTGATTGAAACAATGAGACTTACCAACAATAATAGCTATTTTTGTTCGACAATGTCATTTCTCATTTTTGTGCACAATTACTTTTTTTTATTTTGAAAGTGAGAATGATCTTTTCTATATACATACACAAGCTTTTATTGCACAATTAAACTATTATACAATGTACACATTCTGGGTTCCTTTTGTGTACAATGAGATATTATTTGAACAAAAATATGAACTGTAAAATCCCCAAAGCTCCACAGGAAATTATTTAATCTGTAGTTCTCGGGTCATGACCTGTAGGGTTTATTATAAATGACATTTGAACAGCCAGATTAACAAACTATCTGATCCAATCAGCTGCTGGTTTACTGAGGCTGGTAGTAAATAACATTTATGACCAGTAGTCAAGGCTGGATGGCCAACAGGGGAAAGATGACAAATGAAGCACCAGACCCTCAGTTATCATCATGTGTTAACTGGTTTGTGGCTGTTTGATCCATTGCACATTAGTTTGGAAGTATAAAGTACTAAAGCACAACACCAACCCATCAAATGGGCCTTTAGCTAAGGCAAGGGTCGGCAACCTTTTCTAACAAAAGAGCCATTGTTGGCCAAAAAATTTGAAAAAATGTCGGGATGGAGCCACAAAACCTATTTCAGCCTTAAAATGAAGATAAGCCTTAATTGAAGTCTACATTAACCTACACTGTAAAAAATATTCTGTTTAATTTACGGTAAAATACCGGCAGCTGTGGTTGCCAGAACGTTACCGTAAAAAATAAAGTGAGTGGGTTTTCTACTGTAAATTTCAATGTAAATATCAGCTAAATCTGTCATTTAAACTGAAAAATCACTTGCCATTTTATCCCTATTGTGTCTCTTTTTGGTAATTTTGTGTCTCATTTGATAATTTTACGTATTTTTTTGGTCATTTTGTGTCTTTTTTTGATAATTTCATGTCTCTTTTGGTCGTTTTCTGTCTTTTTTTTGGTCATTTTGTGTCTTTTTAGATAGTTTTGTGTCTCTTTTGGTCATTTTGTGTCTTTTTTGATGGTTTTGTGTCTCTTTTGGTCGTTTTCTGTCTCTTTTTTTGGTCGTTTTGTGACTCTTTTGGTCATTTTAGGTCCTTTGTTAGGTCCTTTGGTCTGCTATTATTTTGTCCTTGTGACGTTATGGTATTTCTCCATTCATTTTAACTGAAAAATCTAATATTTTTTACAGCTAAACTGTGTTTTCTAAAGTTTATGACAGAAAAAAGTAAAAGTTTTGTGCTATTCTTTGATTTACGGTAATTAAAAGTGTCTACTACGGTGATATTACATTTTTAATTTCACGCCCTATTCCTGATATAATTTGACAGTGTTTTACTGTAATTTCTACAAACATTTTTTACAGTGTACCAACATCACTAACAGGTCATAATGAGCAGTTATTAATATGATTTTGTCAGAATGCAGCGAGGACCCAAGTTCAAATAAGAGGCTAGACTCCGAAGAAATATCTCTATATAAATTTGGAATCGAAAGCTAAGGAAACTCAAAACTAGACTTGAATTTGGCAGAATTTAGAGTTTTAGGTGCTGGTAAAATGTTACACCAATGATATATTTAAATTAAAATGTAAATAAATAACCGTTTTTATTTAACAGCCCGAATATAGAGAGACATACACTGTGTAATGTTGTTTTCAGAGCCTGACAGATTTATTGGTTGACAGATATTATCGGCTGATGTTTGGATATCAAAGGCATATTGGTTTTGGTTTATATGAAAACTAAAATGCAGAAAATGTTGCTTGGTGTGATTTAGAAATGGTGTCAGCTATTCTTTTTTTAGTTTTTTTTTTTTTAATAGTTAGCAATTTGACTTTGGCCCCTGCTGTGGCCCCTGTGTCAAAATAACAATAAAACTATCAATTTATAACGATGAATGACGGAATAATTCTTACCTAATTTTTCTTCAAACAATATCTCATTGTGCACAAAAGGAACCCAGAATGTTACATTGTATAATAGTTTAATTGTGCAATAAAATCTTGCATATATTTAAAAAAGATAATTCTCACTGTACTGCACTTTCAAAATAAATAAGTACTTGTGCACAAAAATGAGAAATGTCATTTTCTTACAAAATAATTGTTATTGTTGGTAAGTGTCATTGTTTCAATCAGTGTATTTGTATCCTCCAAATATACTTAAATAAGATGTTTAAATAAGCTAAAATAAGGGTTTTGATTGCTTAGATATCAACTTTGTCGTTTTTAATGTGCCCCTCTGATAAAAACTGGCCCCCACAGTTAAATTAGTCTGGAACCGCCACAGCTATTCATTTTTTAGTTGTTTTTTTTAATAGTTAGCAATTTGACTGACACTGAACAGTAAGGATGTTTATTTAGCTATTTATTTTATTCCCATTCATTCTTTATTTTCTCAGAAAGCAAAAACACCCAGCGTCCCATTAGTAAATCATAGACTGATATATGAAAGTATTTTAAATGCTGCTGTTGCTGCTGAAGACTTTAACTCCGTTGAAGCTTCTTCTTCTTGTAATTATGATTAGATATTATTTGAATATCTAAAGCAAGCAGCAGGAAACCAGCTAAATAAATCTGTGAATTTCTGTCCCTTATTTCCTCGGACGTGTTAGTTTTTATTAGAAGATTTATGGAGGCCCAAAGTAACCGAAGGCCCTGATGAACGGTGTGAGCGGTGATTAGCCCAGCTCCCTCCTCCTCCTCAGACAGTGATGCATCAGCGCCATTTACCAGAACGCAGGGAAGCGAAGGCAGCATCACAACTAACCCCCCCCCTCGCTGCCCTCCCCTCCCCCCCTCGCTGCCCTGAGCTAAAAATAGCTCGTCCTCTCTCATCACCCCGCCATCACGTCAGGGCCGCGTTCACTCTCATCTGCTGCCCACGCCTCCTCTCTGTTGTGATGTTGTGACAGTGTCAGATGATCACATTAGCTGCGGGGGATCATGTTTGGCATCCATTAAGGAAAAGAGACCTCCAGCTAATTCCATACAGTTTCTAATTAAGGTGTAGTTTTCTTAATGTATTCAATACATTAAGGACTTGTCACAGTAAGCATATGTTGTTGTCCTCGTTTTGGGTTGACTGCCTGTTTTTTTTTTTTAAATTAAATTAATTTTATTTTATTTTATTTTATTATTTATTAATTTTTTTTTTCTTTTCCTGTCTGTTTTTGGTGTCTGCCTCGGTTGTTTGTAAGTGTTTGTATTATATGTTGAAAAATTAAAAATTAAATAAATACTAAAAATAAATATTATAAAATAAATAAATATATTTTTTATAAATAAATAAAAAAAGAAAAAAAAAGGTGTAGTTTTCTTAATGTATTCAATACATTAAGGACTCGTCACAGTAAGCATATGTTGTTGTCCTCGTTTTGGGTTGACTGCCTGGTTTTTATTTATTTATTTATTTAATTTAATTTATTTATTTTATTTTATTTTATTTTATTTTATTTTATTTTTTATTTTTTATTTTTTATTTTTTTATTTTTTTATTTTCCTGTCTGTTTTTGGTGTCTGTCTCAGTTGTTTGTAAGTGTTTGTATTATATGTTGAAAAATTAAAAATTAAATAAATACTTTAATAAAAAAAATAAAAAAAAAGGTGTAGTTTTCTTAATGTATTCAATACATTAAGGACTTGTCACAGGAAGCATATGTTGTTGTCCTCGTTTTGGGTTGATTGCCTGTTTTTTTTTTTTGTTTGTTTTTGTAATTTAATTTAATTATTTTATTTTATTTTATTTTATTTTATTATTATTATTTTATTTTCCTGTCTGTTTTTGGTGTCTGTCTCGGTTGTTTGTAAGTGTTTGTATTATATGTTGAAAAATTAAAAATTAAATAAATACTTTAGTAAAAATAAAAAAAAATAAAAAGGTGTAGTTTTCTTAATGTATTCAATACATTAAGGACTTGTCACAGTAAGCATATGTTGTTGTCCTCGTTTTGGGTTGACTGCCTGTTTTTTTAAATTTTTTAATTTAATTTATTTTATTTTATTTTATTATTTATTTATTTATTTTTTTCTTTTCCTGTCTGTTTTTGGTGTCTGTCTCGGTTGTTTGTAAGTGTTTGTATTATATGTTGAAAAATTAAAAATTAAATAAATACAAAAAAAAAAAGGTGTAGTTATCTTAATGTATTCAATACATTAAGGACTTGTCACAGTAAGCATATGTTGTTGTCCTCGTTTTGGGTTGACTGCCTGGTTTTTATTTTTTTATTTTTAATTTAATTAATTTATTTTATTTTATTTTTTATTTTATTTTATTTTATTTTATTTTATTTTATTTTATTATTTATTTATTTATTTTATTCTTTTCCTGTCTGTTTTTGGTGTCTGTCTCGGTTGTTTGTAAGTGTTTGTATTATATGTTGAAAAATTAAAAATTAAATAAATACTTTAATAAAAAAAAATAAAAAAAGGTGTAGTTTTCTTAATGTATTCAATACATTAAGGACTTGTCACAGTAAGCATATGTTGTTGTCCTCGTTTTGGGTTGACTGCCTGGTTTTTTTTTGTTTGTTATTTTATTTTATTTTATTTTTTATTTTTTTATTTTTTTATTTTCCTGTCTGTTTTTGGTGTCTGTCTCGGTTGTTTGTAAGTGTTTGTATTATATGTTGAAAAATTAAGAATTAAATAAATACTTTAATAAAAAAATAAAATAAAAAAAGGTGTAGTTTTCTTAATAGATTGTATTTTATTTCTTTTTTTCTGTGCTGTTGTGTTCTTTTGCAACCTAGATTGAGGAAGGAAATAGTTTCGAAATGAGACTTCTGGTATTTATGGATTCATTTCAGGGTGAAGAGCATTAGGTTAGAGTTCCTGAGCTCTGGCTTCATGTTGCTGTGCCGTCCTGCTGGAGTCTCATCTCTGCTGTTTCTCATTCACAGGAAGCAGAAGAGGAAACCTCGGCTGGAGATGGACTGCAGGTCAGTGACTGATAACATCTCTTATCTGTAGCTCTGATAAACCAAACAGTGTCTGTCAGCTGAGCAGCGGTGGAGGAAGTATTTAGCTCCTTTACTGAAGTTAAAGTACCCGTGCAAACATTGAGGAAAACTCCATTGCAAGTCAAAATCCTGCTTTCAAAATTCTACTTTAGTATTATCAGCAATTTATACCGTGCAATGCATTCGTTTGGCAGTAAAATGTGACATCAGGAGCTGGAGCTAAATTTTTTTATTCCAAGTATTTTTTATTGAGGTTTATGCATATGAGATAGAATTGAAGAGATGCCACCAAAAAAGGAGGAGAAGGAGGAGAACCTCAGCAGGAGTGAAAGTGACGTACTGTTAATTAAACTTAAACATAATTTTCTCAGAATGCCAGTTCTGGTGTTACTGGAAAATAAAAAAAGCCAGCTAAAACATAAGATAATGCAACATATAAATAGAATTATCCTAAAATAAAATAATCCTAAATAGTATAAAGTAGAATAAGATGGAAATACTCAAGTTAAATAGAAATCTCTTATTTAAAGTTACTTATAGTGAGACCATTTTACAGTGAGTTTGCTCAACTCTGAATTCAGATTTTTGTCAACCCAACTGTAAATTGTACTAACTTATAATTTTACATTGTAATAACTTTTAATCCTTACTTCTGCTAACTTCTGCAATGTGCTGAATTGGCACGATTCCAACGCCGCTATGAAATGTCAGCTAATGTTGCGACCACAATTTTGAGTTAGCATTGATACGCTAATGGCTACTCTTGTAGCTGTAACAAGCAGCGCCGCTAGCATCAGTTAGCCACTAGCATCAGTTAGCCGCTAGCATCAGTTAGCCGCTAGCTTTCGCTAATGACCGAATTTCACCGCTTTCCCCCATTTCCCAACAAAGAAATAAGAGTTATCAGAACTATTGTCCCTGGTTGTGAACCCCAACTTAAAGATATAAGTAACAACAACTCACCAACTTGTTTTTGAGCAGACAACTGGCTTCCTTTGTTGTGCTAACTTACATTATTGCCCTAAATGTCAATAATTTATATTTCCAAGTTTCACCAACTTAAATCACTGTTTTAGGCCAAAAAAAAATACAAGTTGGCTTTTTTGCAGTGCAGTTAAGTAGAACCGCTAACTGTGTAGCCTCACCACTGGTTGCAATAATGAAATTAAAACTCTGAAATAAAGCAGTCCATGGGGAATTCATAGGAACACATGCTGCAGCAGCCTGCGTGACATATTGATAAAACAACCAGCCGAGGCACGCTAACCTGCAGCCCAGGCCTCCGTTTGATATGCAGCATGAATAACAGCGTCTGCTGAGGAAAGATGTGTTTGACAAGATCACAAATTAACAGCAGTGATAGTAGCAGATGTTGACGTTGTGCAGCGGGACTATGGTGGTGTTGAGACGGTGATTTTGTTAGCGTGTGTTCTGCTGATGCTCAGATAGAGTGTGTGTGTGTGTGTGTGTGTGTGTGTGTGTGTGTGTTGGGGTGGAGTACCCATCAACAAGTCATTTCATTCTGAGGCTGTTCATCCCTGCAGCTCGCTGATAAAAACCAGAAGCTGAGAGCGAGGATGCTGCTGCTGCACAGAGCTCATTCTCATTCTCAGCCTCACTTCCTGTTCGTCTGTATGACAGTAAATTTAATCTCAGTGCAAGTTCACCTTTTTGTGATCCGTTGTAGTAAATGTCTTCAGGTTCATCCTCACACATGCACTCTCAGTTCTGCTACTGCTGCTGTAATCGTGTGTTTGAAACGTCCTGAAACGTGAAGCAGCAGCGACTCAATCCCCTATAGAACCCGTCTGGCTGCAGGTGGGATATTTTTAACCTCAAACCCACCGAGACGCGTCGGCTGGATGTAATTAAAGAGACGTTTATAAAGAGGAGACATGTGAGTCACAGAGTTTATCCCACGCTCGCAGCGTTCAATGGTGCACGTCAGGTCTCATTGGGAGACATAGAGACATAGAGACATAGAGACAAAGAGACATAGAGACATAGAGACATAGAGACAAAGAGACAGAGAGACAGAGAGACATAGAGACATGGAGACATAGAGACATAGAGACAGAGAGACATAGAGACATAGAGACAAAGAGACAGAGAGACAGAGAGACAGAGGGACATAGAGACATAGAGACAAAGAGACAAAGAGACATAGAGACATAGAGACATAGAGACAGAGAGACATAGAGACATAGAGACAAAGAGACATAGAGACATAGAGACATAGAGACATAGAGACAGAGAGACAAAGAGACAAAGAGACAAAGAGACAAAGAGACAGAGAGACAGAGAGACATAGAGACATAGAGACAGAGAGACAGAGAGACAAAGAGACAAAGAGACATAGAGACATAGAGACATAGAGACAGAGAGACAGAGAGACAGAGAGACAGAGAGACATAGAGACAGAGAGACATAGAGACAAAGAGACAAAGAGACAAAGAGACATAGAGACATAGAGACAAAGAGACATAGAGACAGAGAGACAGAGAGACAGAGAGACAGAGAGACATAGAGACAGAGAGACATAGAGACATAGAGACATAGAGACAAAGAGACAAAGAGACATAGAGACAGAGAGACAGAGAGACAGAGAGACAAAGAGACAAAGAGACATAGAGACAGAGAGACATAGAGACATAGAGACATGGCACCAGATTAAACCTCTGATGTATGAACATTACAGTCACAGCAAGGTTATAATAGTTTTGGATTTTTCATTAGTTTTAGTTTTAATTTTGTTGTGAATTCTTGTTTTCAAATTCAGTTAGTTTTAGTTAGTTTTTAGAGTGAGTTTTCTAGTTTTAGTTTAGTTTTTATTTTTTGAAAATGCTTAGTTTTAGTTTAGTTTTTATTAGTTTTAGTGTTAGTTTTAGTTTTTTTTTGTAATGGGCTATGTGTTGGGTGCCAGATTCAAAGAGGTCATAATAAATGTTTCCTTTATTTCCTTTGGTTTATCATCTCAGCCCCAATAAGGTTATTAACTCTTACAGTTCTGGGTGTTTCGAATTTTGTTTCAAGTGTAAACATCCCAGTCTCAGTAAACATATTCACCATGTGTTGCATGTTCAAATAGAAACACTGAATTATGAATGAAAAAAGTTGACAAAAACGAAAACTAAGGACATTTTCACTTTAATTTTAGTTAGTTTTGTAACCACAAAATACAGTTTCAGTTAGTTATCGTTTTTTAAAAACTCTAGTTTTTATTTTTATTTCAGTTAACGAAAATGTTTTTTCAATTTTAGTTTTCGTTATTTCGTTAGTTTTCGTTAACTATAATAACCTTGAGTCACAGTCACACAGCTGAGCAGATTTTTTAACTTACAGCTGTTTAAAAAGGTTTGGTAACACTTTCTATGAAGACTACATCTATAGTGCATTATGAGCGCATTCATAGTGAATTATAATGCTCATTATAATCAATCATAATGCATTATGACTGCACTCATAAACACATATAAAGCTTCATGATGCACTATATCAACAGTTATAAATATAGCTTATAATGACTTATAAATCCAAGTGTCTTATGAGTGCTCTTGACTGGTTATAAACTACAGGCTGACTGATGAGGCTTATAATACATTACAACTACTCATACCCCTCTATACACACACCTCAACAATCACTTGTTATAAGGACTCATAGGATGCCATAAGCATCTATAATGCAGTATAGCCAACAATGAAACATCATGATTAGCTATACTGCATTATAGATGCGTCTATATGAACCTCACTTTACTTAAAGCATACATTGATAATTTATTTATACTTATGGCATCCTATGAGTCCTTATAACAACTGATTGTTGAGGTGTGTGTATAGAGGGGTATGAGTAGTTGTAATGTATTATAAGCCTCATCAGTCAGCCTGTAGTTTATAACCAGTCAAGAGCACTCATAAGACACTTGGATTTATAAGTCATTATAAGCTATATTTATAACTGTTGATATAGTGCATCATGAAGCTTTATATGTTTATGAATGCAGTCATAATGCATTATGATTGATTATAATGAGCATTATAATTCACTATGAATGCGCTCATAATGCACTATAGATGTAGTCTTCATAGAAAGTGTTACCAAAAGTTTTTCCAGAATCCTTAATAGTTTTTATTCGAGGAGGAGATTGACACGACTCTTATATGAAGCTGCAG
Source organism: Centropristis striata (assembly GCF_030273125.1). Lineage (NCBI taxonomy): Eukaryota > Metazoa > Chordata > Actinopteri > Perciformes > Serranidae > Centropristis > Centropristis striata. The sequence goes on from NC_081535.1 coordinate 33,777,675, forward strand.
CCAGAAATGTATTATATTAGTTTTGCATAAGAACTTTATTTCTCCTGAGGGGAATTATTGTTGTTCAGTCTTTGCAGTCAAAGAGTTCAAATAAAACAAAACAAAAACAACAATGATTGATGATCTTCAAAGGCTGGAGAGAGTCTTTCCAAAGTAACAGTCCATTAAAGGCCATTAACGTTTTAAATGCTGTTGTTTTTTCAATCCATGCAAAAAATAAAAACGATAAAAACATCAGACCAGGTTCCCAGCAGAGACTGGAAATAATTGGTTCCAGCTAGGAAATAGTTAGAAATAACTTTTTACTTTTTTTTGATACAGATACAACAAATACTATATGTTTGCGATTAATTATATTTTTGCCATTTCAAGACCACTTTATTCCACTAATATAATGATAATAAAATGCCAAAAGTACGATTGAGAATAGTCAAATGCTGGAATTTATAATGTGATTTAAAAAATATATATATATTCTGGATTAAAGAATATACATCCATACAACCAAAACAATAAATAAGATTGGCACTCAAGCTTTGTTAACAAAATTTGCATTTATTTTAATATTAAAAACTCAATAAACTGCAAATCCTGATGTTTTTATGACATCACTTCGGCTTAAATGTTGGTGATGTTCTTATGTAAACAAACAGGCATGTAAACACAACAGACAAATATTGTAAGATATGTGGAAATGACATTGATAATCTTGCTAAGCTCATTAAATTGTTATTGTAATTATTGTGACAGGCCCAATAAATAATAAGATAAAATGTTAAATAGCTTAAGAGGCGTTAGTAGGTGCATTTTGTTAACAATCTGTTTCCAGTTTTTATTTAAAGTTTTAATTTAAAAATGTTCTGACACTTGTTAACCGTACAGTGAAGCTATGAGATTAAAATGTAGGACTATTTGGAATAAACTCGTCATTTTTATATAAGAATCATATATATGTGCACTAATTAGTTATAAATTGATCATTTTCACTGAGAAGGGTAAGTCTATAATGGTTAATTAAATACAAACAGTCACACTGCCCTTTCGGTGTGGGAAAAGTTACTTTTTCTCTGCGTAAAAATTTTATTCTGTGTGAATGTAGCTTGCTAAAACAACACTTTGAAAAAATATAGTGCTATATACATATATATATTAGCTGTTTTAATCACAAAAAGCTACTTACTCCCTGTAGCTAAACACATGCAGCTTTCAAAATAAAAGCACAGTGTGTTAAGAGAATCCACCACAGAATTTACAACAAGACTGTCAAAATAAGATGCCTTAAATAAAACATACAAGAACCTTTATTCTCCTTTACAAAATGTCATTAAAATATGCCCCCGGAACCCCTAAATGGTTATTTTTATTATTTACTCATACTCAAGAGTCAAGAGTAAATTTTTTGTATTTGGCAACTGGCAAAAAAATTCATATTTTCTATATCTTGTTAAGTATTTCCTAATATCGTCAAGAATATCATTATCGCAAAAATAGCCTAAAATATCGTGATATTCTTTTAGGGCCATATCGCCCACCCCTAATAAATATATATATATATATATATATCTCAGTGTATTTTCCCCAAAGTCCTGAGCTTTACCTTCAAACTAAAAGCTTAACATCTATCAACAGCGTATTTCAATATTTATACCTATATGCAAAGTAAGATAAATCTAGACTTTGTGGTCAGCCAGGGTTGTTGTGTTGAACCAAACATTTAAATCATTTGAGGATAAAATCTTTTCTAGTGTCCACATGTACTGGAGTGATGTCACTGCTCAGGTCTGAAATAATAAAAGCATCCAGATGTTTTCCCTCATTTGTTAGTCAAACGTAAAGACCCGTGTTCCCACCAATCAGCTGGATGATGCAAATCCTGCTGGCGACGCAGGTGAGAGAAACACACAGACGGTCACGAGTCACGACTTCCTGCAAATAGATCCTTAATCATCAGAGCAGGTGATCTGCCTCTGGGAGCAGGGATACAAACCATTCCTGCACATGTTACTTTCACACAGCACGTCTCTAGTAGCACATCTTAAATATTCAGTGTTGAAGATGTGTATGAGAGTGTTGCTGGGTGCTTTATGATTTGTGCACATTCCCACTTAAATGTGCAGAATGTGAGTCATAATTTATAATACCCATTTGTTGGAGGATTTTATCCTTTACTGTCACTGTCCATTTTAAAAAGTCATCTGAAAACCTATTTTTATTCCTTGGCTTTTAACCACACATGAGACTCTGCTCTTGTTTTTAGTGTTTTATGATTTGCTTTTATTTGTTGTTTTTTCAAATTGTCTTTTAAAAAGCAATGAATCTATTTATTTTAGTGTTTATTTCCTGTTTTATTTATTTTATTGTCTCTTGTTCTGTTTGTTTATGTACAGCACTTTGTTGCGGCTGTGGTTGTTTTAAAGTGCTTTATAAATAAAGTTGAGTTGAGTTGAGTTTAAACAAAGCATTTGTAATGTTCCTTAATCATAGCTTCTAGAGGTGGGGTACAAAAATCATTTCAGAATATTATCGCCATATTTTGCGTGGCAATATTATATGGATTTGTGGTCGCCAAGTATCGTTATTTAGCTTTCTGCCCGCCCGCGTTTTTCCAACATTTTTGTTCTTAGAAGATTTAAGGAATCTCTAGGCAGCATGTGCGTCAGGATATTGTGTCGGGAAGTTATTGAAATAATGATGCAAAGTTATGAGGGTTTTAGCTGGAACACAGCCATATCGAAGCTATACAGAGCAGTGTGGAGCTTAAAATTGAGGAAAGTTTAAGGAAAGTTTAATAAAATGCTGCAGTTGTTGTCGTCCATACATGTTTGATATCAGTTCAGTTCAGTTTGACTGAATACTTGTTGGTCAGTCTGTGGGTTTGACTCTTATTGTGGAGAAATAAAAAGACTGAAATGAGATGAATATACATTGAAGAAATGGAAAATCTCTTCATTTTTTTCCATCTATTTTTGCACAAAGTTGCTTCTGTAATGTTGAATATTATATCTTTTTTTTTTAAATGTGTCCCATTTGTATACCAAATCCAGATTTTGGCCTTATGGTTGTTGATTTTCATGAAGAATTTTCTCTTATTTTTACAAAACAATTCTTGATTTAATTCAATTTTGTGGACACAAAATGCAATTAAACAGTCAAATCGTGATCGAATCATGTTGTATCGCAATACTCACCATATCGCAAAATGCTTAAAATCACAATAATATTGTAATGTTACTTGAGTATCGTGTTAAATCATATGGTGGGCCCTCTGCTGATTCCCTCCTCTGATAGCTTCCTCTAGAGCAGTAGTTCTCAACCTTTTTGAGTCGCGACCCCCAATTTAACATGCATGTTGTCCGCGACCCCCGCTCACTGAACACAATCTCACACGCACAGTTCAGATCACCCAAAAAAGAAACAAAATGACCTAAAAAGGGAAACAAAATGACCAAAAAAGACACAAATTGAACACAAAATGATCAAAAAAAGACACAAAATGACCAAAAAAGACACAAAATTAACAGAAAAGACACAAAATGACCCAAAAAAGAAACAAAATGACCCAAAAAAGACACAAAATGACAAAAAAAAGACACAAAATGACTAAAAAAGACACTAAATGATCAAAAAAAGAAACAAAATGACCAAAAAAAGGAAACAAAATGACCAAAAAGACTCAAATTGAACACAAAATGATAAAAAAAAAAACACAAAATTACCAAAAAAGACACAAAATGACCCAAAAAAGAAACAAAATTACCAAAAAAAGACACAAAATGACTAAAAAAAGACACAAAATGACAAAAAAAAAGAAACAAAATCACCCAAAAAGTCAAAAATTGACCACAAAATGATCAAAAAAAGACACAAAATGACCAAATAACACACAAAATGAAAAAAAAGACTCAAAATGACCCCAAAAAAATACATTAAGTGATCAAAAAGACTAAAAGACCCAAGGTTGAGAATAGCTGATCTAGAGAAACTGCAGCAATAAGTCAGATAATAAATGCCCAGATTTCTCAGGTTCCAGCTGGTTACATATTACGTTGTGTTGTATAAGTCATTCAGTCCTTTTATTAAGCAAAAATGTCAAATTTTCTCTGGTTCCAGCTTATCTGAATATTATTTTTATTTGAATATCCTCACCTTGGACTTGTTATTTGTGCCATTTTATCGACCATTTAGCCAATTTGTTGCACACAAGAAAGAAAAAGCAATCAGTCTTCATCCTTGCTTTTGTTCATTGAACATGTGGAATAAGAATATTGCTGGAAAATAAATACTTTAACAGTAATAAAATAGAAGAAAAAACTTATTTAAATCATCACCTTGGACTTGTTGTTTGTCACTGTTCTGTATTATTTACTATTTTTTGTAAAATTATAAGGGTTGTCAGACAGAAAAAACATTTGAAAGCCTCACCTTGGACTCGTTGTTTGTGCCGTTTTTATAGATCATTGTGCTAATTTGTTGCACAAATGTTTTCATCACCATTTTTAATCAAATAAGCTTTCTCTGAATGCCAGTAAAACATGTCAGGCTAATAAATCTAGCAGCTCTCCTGCCAGATCAAGCAAGTGGTAAAAAAAGAAGAAGAGTTAAACACATTGGGCTTTTTTTGTATATTAATACATATATATATTATACTTTCTTAAATGATATGTACACTACCGGTCAAAAGTTTTAGAACACCCCAATTTTTCCAGTTTTTTATTGAAATTCAAGCAGTTCAAGTCAAATGAACAGCTTGAAAGGGTCCAAAGGTAAGTGGTGAACTGCCAGAGGTAAATAAAAAAAGGTAAGCTGAACCAAAACTGAAAAATAATGTACATTTCAGAATTATACAAGTAGGCCTTTTTCAGGGAACAAGAAATGGGTTAACAACTTAACTCTATGGAGTCTTGGGCTATTTTGTCCATTTTTGAATTCTTTTCATGTCTTTGTAAGTCATTTTGTGTCTTTTTTTTAGTCATTTTGTGTCTTTTGGTGTCTTTTTTTTGTCATTTTGTGTCTTTTTTTGGTCATTTTGTGTCTTTTTTGGTCATTTTGTGTATTTTGGTGTCTTTTTTGTCATTTTGTGTCTTTTGGTGTCTTTTTTTGTCATTTTGTGTCTTTTTTTGGTCATTTTGTGTCTTTTGGTGTCTTTTTTGTCATTTTGTGTCTTTTTTTGGTCATTTTGTGTCTTTTGGTGTCATTTTGTGTCTTTTTTTGGTCATTTTGTGTCTTTTGGTGTCTTTTTTTGGTCATTTTGTGTCTTTTTTTGGTCATTTTGTGTCTTTTGGTGTCTTTTTTTGTCATTTTCTGTCTGTTTTTAGTCATTTTGTGTCTTTTGGTGTCTTTTTTTTGTCATTTTCTGTCTTTTTTTGGTCATTTTGTGTCTTTTTTTAGTCCTTTAGTTCAACATAAAATGTGATTTTGAATCTTTTTTTTACTTTCAAAACACTATTACTAACTAACTTGATGAGGAGAAACTGAGCTGATTGTGTCTCCGTGTTGGAGTGATGAACACTGAAAAGGCAATCAATCCGGTGGGCTGCACCAGCGACACGCTGCATCACAACAAACCCCGACCAATCAGGCTTCAGCCTCATGCGTCTCCATGGTAACAGAGCTTCCTCAGTCCCGAGGAGGTGGAGACAGCAAGGGGAAGGGGAGGTGGAGGTGAGGGGGGGGAGACAGAACAGAACAGGGGTGGATGGGGGTAGAAGAAGAAGAAGAAGAAGAGGAATAGAGAGAGAGAGAGAGAGAATCGATAGCTTCTCTTATTTCAGAGTGAGGATTTAAAAAGCGAAGCTCCTTCTCCATCGGAGGGGCGAGGTGGTGCAGACGGCAGAGGAAGCAGAGCAGGGATGGGGTGGAAGGATGCTGCTGGTCTCTGTGGGACCAGGATCTGCAATGGCCCCTAAAAAGCCTCTTCAGTGGATCAGTTTCTGTAGCTTCCTTCTGCGAGGTAAAACTGCTTTTTCTACCTGTGTGTTGCAAAATGCTGCAGCTGTTTTTTCCTGATATGGTGAATGAGATGGTAGCAACATGGACGCCTGCCTGTTGGACTGAGTGATTCTCACATGAGACTACCAGACTAGATGCAAAAGAAAGAAGAGGGGGTTGAGGATCTGCAGGTGGCTGCAGTTTGAGGTGGCGGCTTTGAATTTTTCCTGCAGGAAAACAATATGAATGAGGCAAGCTTTTAATGTTTAATGTGTGGGATATGTATGCAAAGAGGTGTTGTTGTTGTTGTTGTTGTTGCTGCAGAGCTTCTCTCTTGTGCAACATGTTTAATGGTCATGTTGGGTGGTTGTGATTTGCTGCACGTTCACTGAGTTTCTCCTCTCCGAGGAGTGTTTGCTGTGAGAATCAATCAGTATTTAAGGCACGGAGAAGACATTAAGTCACATTTGAATGTGAGTATCTTTTGCTGATTTGTCACTGCAAATAATTAGGTGCAGTTTAACCACCGCTGCTAATTTTAATGGGATTTGAAGTACGCAACAAGAGCGTGCACAACTGTACTCGACTCTTGGGATTTCATGAAACCCCGAGGAATTCTACCCAGTTGTTTGTCATTCTGGCGCTGATTGTGTGCGTGGCAGACATCATCTGATTCATCCGGGAGAGCCGGCATGTTCCTTCAGATGTGGATAATGTGTTTTAAATACGTGTGTGTGTCTGTGTGTGTGTTATTTTACTATGAAAAGCAGAGGAGAATCCTGTCAGGGGATCTTGTTAGCGCAGCACAAGTCATGTAGCTCTTCTAACAGCTGGAGAATCCAATCAGATGGATCCTGGTGCATCAAACGGTGAAAAATAACAAAGACGTGATGCATCAGCTTCTTTAATAGTCACATTACAGTCAGACAGAGACATATGGTTCATAAACTGTATATATATATATATATATATATATATATATACACTACTGGTCAAAAGTTTTAGAACACCCCAATTTTTCCAGTTTTTTATTGAAATTCAAGCAGTTCAAGTCAAATGAACAGCTTGAAAGGGTCCAAAGGTAAGTGGTGAACTGCCAGAGGTAAATAAAAAAAGGTAAGCTTAACCAAAACTGAAAGATAATGTACATTTCAGAATTATACAAGTAGGCCTTTTTCAGGGAACAAGAAATGGGTTAACAACTTAACTCTATATTTTGTCCATTTTTGAATTATTTTCATGTCTTTGTAAGTCATTTTGTGTCTTTTTTTGGTCATTTTGTGTCTTTTTTTAGTCATTTTGTGTCTTTTGGTGTCTTTTTTTGTCATTTTGTGTCTCTTTTTGGTCATTTTGTGTCTTTTTTTAGTCCTGGAGTCCAACATAAAATGTGATTTTGAATCTTTTTTTTACTTTCAAAAGTCATTTTGTGTCTTTTTGGTCATTTTGTGTCTTTTTTTAGTCATTTTGTGTCTTTTTTTGTCATTTTGTGTCTTTTTTTTGTCATTTTGTGTCTTTTTTTTAGTCATTTTGTGTCTTTTGGTGTCTTTTTTGGTCATTTTGTGTCTTTTTTTTTGTCATTTTGGTGTCTTTTTTTGTCATTTTGTGTCTTTTTTTTTGGTAATTTTCTGTCTTTTTTTTAGTCATTTTGTGTCTTTTGGTGTAATTTTTTGTCATTTTGTGTCTTTTTTTTTGGTCATTTTCTGTCTTTTTTTAGTCCTTTAGTCCAACATAAAATGTGATTTTGAATCTTTTTTTTACTTTCAAAACACTATCATGCTCAATAAAGAATTTTAAATGTTGCAAATGTGCATTAATTTCAGAGTACACTGAGACATTAAACTGCATCATTTTCAATGAAATTTTGGAAAAGTTGGTGTGTTCTAAAACTTTTGACCAGTAGTGTATATTTTTCCCATGTGTCCTCATATTTGATGATAATTGGATATGCATTCTGCCAATATGTTCAGGGTAATGTAAAGTAGCTTTTTTATAATTTTAACATGATTGACACGCATCTTTAGATTGCCAAAGTGCACAGACTGAATTCATACATTCGGAGCATCACAGTTATAAAGTATAAATGCTCGTTCATTTCTTTGAACAACAGAATTTTCCTTTTTGTGTTTAGCGTCAGATTGGAACTGCTAACGTTACTTTTTTCTGCTAAAGTTACTTTTCAACGTTCGTGGTAATGTAATGTTACTTTTACAAAGTAGCATTACTTTTTTAATGCTACTGTTTTTAGTGTTAACGTTGCAAACATTACTTTGTTTGTGCTTAATTTTTTCATAGTAGCATTACTTTTTTATGCCAATGTTACTATTTTTTTTTAGTGCAAACGATGAAGAGAGCTCTTAATAGGACACTCATTGAAATACTTGCAAATTCCAAATTTCAACCCTAGAGAATATTGGAGGATATTACATACTGCCAGAATGTGTAAAAAAAAAACATACGAAAATAATATTTTGAGAAAAAAGTTTACGAGATTAAAGTGGTAAATCTACAAGAAAAATATGTGCAGATTTATGAGATTTAAAGTGGTGAATCTGGGAGAAAAGAAGCGTTTTTTCCCACTTTTTTCTCGTAAATCCGCGACTTTTTTCGCGCAGATTTGCCACTTTAAATCTCTTAAATCTGCGACTTTTTTTCTTGTAGATTTGCCACTTTATTCTAGCAAATTTGCAACTTTTTTCTTGAAATATTACCTGAAGTTACCAAATATAGTTCTTTGCCTGATAAAGGGTTAATCTGTTAATAATCTACTTTATTACCTGTGTCTCTTTTTTTTTTTTATCTACTGCTGATTTTAATGCGTCTGAGTTTTCTCTTAGTCTTTTGTTTATTTTGTTTCTGGTTTCTGTAGCACTTTGAGATTTCTGCATGAAAAGTACAAATAAAATGTATTATTATTTATTATTATAATAAAAAAATGCATAAAATATTGAAATTAAAAGACAATTTAAACTGGTAAAAATTTGTAAAAAAAAAAATATTAACACTAACGGAAGGAAAAAAGTAAAACTTAATTATATTTACATACATAGAGAAAATAAATACAAATATATGGGTTAAGCCATGCTGAGCATTGTGTATCTAGCTAACATTTCTCCCAGAAATGCTGTCATTCTGGCGAGATAGAGACTATATTTTTGTGTGTAATAAAGAGCTCTAAGCTGTAAGAATTTTCACTGGTTCCCACTAACTTGCTTTTATCTAAATAATAGTCTTCTTTCCACTACCCTACAAAACAAAACATCACTGTTTTGAATGACTCTTCTAGCTCTTATATTGTTGTTTCCATCAACCGTGGTGAACAATCTCTGATAAATTACTTTCTGCTCACCACTAAATAGCAGCAACTCTTAGCAACTGGTGAACATAGAAGCATCCAGCAGCTAAAGTGGCAAATATTTCCCTTAGGAGCTGGTGGAGACCAACCCCAGAGCTAAAAGGCATAAATATGGGGCCTAAATCCATCAGGTGGACACAAACACAACCTCAAACGATTAATATTGTTGGTCCAAAAAAGTACCCCAAAAAATCTGTTATAGCAGGTTTAACCCATAAGAACCCAGACCCATAATGACCCAAAATTATGGGGGATAGACCAAGTGGACACATAGAACACGTTATGATATTTCTTACTTATTATTATATACAAAAACTAGACACATTTTCTGCTTACAGAGACACAAATTTGCCTTTTTCTTTGCATCTCCACAACATTTATCAAAATTGTGACATTTATAGTGCTGTTTAACAATAATTTTTTTGTCAGATTTGTTTTTAAGTCACAAAATAAGAATAAATCAATAATAAATAGATTATTATTTTTGTTTACATCTCCATAACATATATATAAAAAATTGTGACTTTAATTTGTTCAGGAATTATGGTCAATAACAAATACGTTTTTTGAAATCAGCTACTTTTTCACCATAGGTTCTTATGGGTTAAGATAGAGTGTATCGCTGTCTTCTCAACTAGTACTGTATGTAGTCCTGCACTGCAAAAAAAGCCAACTTGTATTTTTTTTTGGCCTAAAACAGTGATTTAAGTTGGTAAAACTTGGAATTATAAATTACTGACATTGAGGGCAATAATGTAAGTTAGCACAACAAAGGAAGCCAGTTGTCTGCTCAAAAACAAGTTGGTGAGTTGTTGTTACTTATATCTTTAAGTTGGGGTTCACAACAAGGGACAATAGTTCTGATAACTCTTATTTCTTTGTTCTGAAATTTGGTCATTAGCGAAAGCTAGCGGCTAACTGATGCTAGCGGCTAACTGATGCTAGCGGCTAACTGATGCTAGCGGCGCTGCTTGTTACAGCTACAAGAGTAGCCATTAGCGTATCAATGCTAACTCAAAATTGTGGTCGCAACATTAGCTGACATTTCATAGCGGCGTTACAATCGTGCCAATTCAGCACATTGCAGAAGTTAGCAGAAGTAAGGATTAAAAGTTATTACAATGTAAAATTATAAGTTAGTACAACTTACAGTTGAGTTGACAAAAATCTGAATTCAGAGTTGAGCAAACTCAAAAACAAAACTTAAAATATTTAGTTTAATTGTCCAATTTAAAATTTTATTGAAGTTTGTTGCCTTGAAATTTTGAGTTCACCCAACTTTTCTTATTTTGCAGTGTGTTAAATAGGATAAGTGATGATAACTTTTGCATTTCTGTAGAAAAATACTTTTTAGAGCAGTGGAAGCGAAAAAAAAAAAAAGCTTGTAAAGGGCATACAGGTGAGTAAATACCCAGCTTTTTTTTATCATTTTGTGGTCAATTTGTGTCTTTTTTGGTCATTTTGTTTCCTTTTTTAGGTCATTTTGTGTCTTTTTTTGATCATTTTGTGGTCAATTTTTGTCTTTTTTTGTTTTTTTTGTGTGACTTTTTTTGGTCATTTTATTTCTTTTCTGGTCATTTTGTGTCTTTTTTGGTCAATTTGTGTCTTTTTTGTCTTTTTTTGTGTCTTTTTCTGTGTCTTTTTTTGATCATTTTGTGGTCAATTTGTGACTTTTTTGGTCATTTTGTTTACTTTTTTAGGTCATTTTGTGTCTTTTTTTTATCATTTTGTGGTCAATTTGTGTCTTTTTTGGTCATTTTGTTTACTTTTTTAGGTCATTTTGTGTCTTTTTTTGATCATTTTGTGGTCAATTTTTGTCTTTTTTTGTTTTTTTTTGTGTGACTTTTTTTGGTCATTTTATTTCTTTTCTGGTCATTTTGTGTCGTTTTTGGTCATTTTGTGGTCAATTTGTGTCTTTTTTGTCTTTTTTTTGTGTCTTTTTCTGTGTCTTTTTTTGATCATTTTGTGGTCAATTTGTGTCTTTTTTGGTCATTTTGTTTCCTTTTTTAGGTCATTTTGTTTCTTTTTTGGGTGATCTGAACTGTACGTGTGAGATTGTGTTCAGTGAGCGGGGGTCGCGGACAACATGCATGTGAAATTGGGGGTCGCGACTCAAAAAGGTTGAGAACTACTGGGATAAGTGATGATAACTTTTGCATTTCTGTAGAAAAATACTTTTTAGAGCAGTGGAAGCTATTTTTTTATCATTTTGTGGTCAATTTGTGTCTTTTTTGGTCATTTTGTTTACTTTTTTAGGTCATTTTGTGTCTTTTTTTGATCATTTTGTGGTCAATTGTTGTCTTTTTTTGGTTTTTTTGTGTGACTTTTTTGGTCATTTTATTTATTTTCTGGTCATTTTGTGTCGTTTTTGGTCATTTTGTGGTCAATTTTTGTCTTTTTTTGTTTTTTTTGTGTGACTTTTTTTGGTCATTTTATTTATTTTCTGGTCATTTTGTGTCGTTTTTGGTCATTTTGTGGTCAATTTGTGTCTTTTTTGGTCATTTTGTTTACTTTTTTAGGTCATTTTGTGTCTTTTTTTGATCATTTTGTGGTCAATTTTTGTCTTTTTTTTGTTTTTTTTGTGTGACTTTTTTTGGTCATTTTATTTCTTTTCTGGTCATTTTGTGTCTTTTTTGGTCATTTTGTGGTCAATTTGTGACTTTTGGTCATTTTTTTTCTTTTTTTGGTCATTTTGTGTCTTTTCTGATCATTTTGTGGTCAATTTGTGTCTTTTTTGGTCATTTTGTTTCCTTTTTTTGGTCATTTTGTTTCCTTTTTTGGGTGATCTGAACTGTGTGTGTGAGATTGTGTTCAGTGAGTTTAATATGAATGGGTGGATATCAGGGTGTGGTGCATTTTTCAGGAGCTCGGTTGTGCAGAAAGTTTCCCTCTGGAAACAAGCTGCTGGCAGGCCGTTCGCTGTTTAATGGACCAAAGCTGTTTTCCTCTGAGTCGGTTGCCTCGGTGGCAAATTCGGTGCAATTTAGCTGAAGGCTTTCTTAGTCTGCCGTCACACGGGACTGTGATGGAGGGCAGCTGGCAGCCAGTCAGCCCCTTAGTGGAGCAGATGAGACATTTACTTTCTCTGCGGAGGCGACGCTGACTCTGATTTTCGACTGTGAGCTCAATTAGGAGGCTTTGAATTTTACCAGGAGACTTCAGGATTGTTTGAAAATTTCCCAGCGGCTGCATGAAGACAATCTTCACAGCATCGCAGCAATCTGAGCCACCCAGCAGCGCTCGCAGTTTTCTATAGAGGACAATCTTCCTGTATGATTGGCTCCGTGTTTTATTCCTAATGCCATAATACAGGGATTCCCAAAGTGTGGTGCGTGGACCCCTGGGGGTGCGTGAGCTGCTGCTAGGGGGTGCGCGAGATGAAAAATGTAAAAATGGCGGTCTGATAATGACACAATTACATTTTGTTCCCCCCACACAATAAAGACGTGTTATTGATTAATTAATAAATACAGGCTATTCAATTTTGTGTCATTTATTGTTCATTTTTGCATCTATTTTGGTCATTTTTGCATCTATTTTTTGGTTGTTTGGTCATTTTTACATGTATTTTTGGTCAATTTGTGTCTATTTTGATAATTTTGTGTCATCTTTGGTAATTTTTGCATCTATTTTTGGTCAATTTGTGTCTATTTTGATAATTTTGTGTCATCTTTGGTAATTTTTGCATCTATTTTTTGGTTGTTTGGTAATTTTTACATGTATTTTTGGTCAATTTGTGTCTATTTTGATAATTTTGTGTCATCTTTGGTCATTTTTGCATCTATTTTTGGTCAATTTGTGTCTATTTTGATAATTTTGTGTCATCTTTGGTAATTTTTGCATCTATTTTTGGTCAATTTGTGTCTATTTTGATAATTTTGTGTCATCTTTGGTAATTTTTGCATCTATTTTTTGGTTGTTTGGTCATTTTTACATGTATTTTTGGTCAATTTGTGTCTATTTTGATCATTTTGTGTCATCTTTGGTCATTTTTACATCTATTTTTTGGTTGTTTGGTAATTTTTACATGTATTTTTGGTCAATTTGTGTCTATTTTGATAATTTTGTGTCATCTTTGGTCATTTTTGCATCTATTTTTTGGTGGTTTGGTAATTTTTACATGTATTTTTAGTCAATTTGTGTTTATTTGGATAATTTTGTGTCATCTTTGGTCATTTTTGCATCTATTTTTTGGTTGTTTGGTAATTATTACATGTATTTTTGGTCAATTTGTGTCTATTTTGATCATGTTGTGTCATCTTTGGTCATTTTTGCATCTAGTTTTTGGTTGTTTGGTCATTTTTACATGTATTTTTGGTCAATTTGTGTCTATTTTGATAATTTTGTGTCATCTTTGGTCAACAACCAAAAAATAGATGCAAAAATGACCAAAGATGACACAAAATGATCAAAATAGACACAAATTGACCAAAAATACATGTAAAAATGACCAAACAACCAAAAAATAGATGCAAAAATGACCAAAGATGACACAAAATGATCAAAATAGACACAAATTGACTAAAAATACATGTAAAAATTACCAAACAACCAAAAAATGGATGCAAAAATGACCAAAGATGACACAAAATTATCAAAATAGACACAAATTGACCAAAAATACATGTAAAAATGACCAAACAACCAAAAAATCAACCCAGTTGGGACATAGAAGGGGGTGCACGGCTAAAAAAGTTTGGGAACCGCTGCCATAATACGAGGTGCAAACTTCATCAGTTAAATGGATTATTAGAGTGGAGAGAGGTACACAGGGACGGCAGGAAGCTAATTTTCCACACGTTGTTTGGCTGCTTTGTGGGAAATTGGCCATAAGCCCGGGGGAACTTTGTTTAGGTTTTGAAACGCTGGTAGTCATTCCCAAAGTAATTAGAGAGAGTGGAGCCATTTTCAGACAGACTTATAGCAGATGAGAAGCATTACATCACATGTTGATAAATAAAGAACTTCCTGTTATTCTCAAAAACGTAATTGAAGAACGGAGTCATCTGCCAAGTATTTTAATGTTCTACTTTCAGAGTTAAGTGCTCAGTTTATTATAGCAGGGACTGAAGTAAAGCTTTTTGTTTCTTATATTACTACTGGGGATCCAATATTAATATATACTCAGATACACACACACACTTATGTTACAGACACAATACATAACAGTAAAAGCTTGTTTTTTGTGAGTTTGAGACCAAATAGAAGTTTTATCACTGTGCTGTTTTTCTTGTTTTCTCGTCTAGTTTACCAACTACTGTAGACTACACTGTTAAAAAAAACCCTGTTGTTTTTACGGAGAAAAAAATAAATAAATATATATATATAAAGTATTTTTACAAAAAATAAATGCAAAAATTACAGTGATGGCAGAAATATGCTGTAATATTTAATGGTTAAAAAATATATTTTTGCAGCATTTTTGAAGTATTTTCTTGTCAATTTTATGGCAGAACAGCGCTTCTTTTGATGGAAACACTTTTTTATTTTTTTAGGGTAAAATAAATAAAATGGCAAACTTAAATGTGAAATGTAAATTTTCTCAGTTAGTTTACCAACTACTGTAGACTACACTGTAAAAAAAAAAAACCTGTTGTTTTTACGGTAAAAAACCGCAGCTGTGGTTGCCAGAACTTTACCGTAATAAATACGCCGCAACTTTTTCTAATATTACATTAAAAAGATATTACCACTGTTGATTTCACATTTAAGTTTGCCATTTTATTTATTGTATGTATATGTTATAGCAGGGACTGAAGTAAAGCTTTTTGTTTCTTATATTACTACTGGGGATCCAATATTAATATATACTCAGATACACACACACACTTATGTGACAGACACAATACATAACAGTAAAAGCTTGTTTTTTGTGAGTTTGAGACCAAATAGAAGTTTTATCATTGTGATATTTTTCTCAGTTAGTTTACCAACTACTGTAGACTACACTGTAAAAAAAACCCTGTTGTTTTTACGGAAAAATATATATATATATATAAAGTATTTTTACAAAAAATAAATGCAAAAATTACAGTGATGGCAAAAATATGCTGTAATATTTAATGGTAAAAAAATATATTTTTGCAGCATTTTTGAAGTATTTTCTTGTCAATTTTATGGCAGAACAGCGTTTCTTTTGATGGAAACACTTTTTTATTTTTTTAGGGTAAAATAAATAAAATGGCAAACTTAAATGTGAAATGTAAATTTTCTCAGCTAGTTTACCAACTACTGTAGACTACACTGTAAAAAAAAAACCTGTTGTTTTTACGGTAAAAAACCGGCAGCTGTGGTTGCCAGAACTTTACCGTAATAAATACGCCGCAACTTTTTCTAATATTACATTAAAAAGATATTACCACTGTTGATTTCACATTTAAGTTTGCCATTTTATTTATTGTATGTATATGTTATAGCAGGGACTGAAGTAAAGCTTTTTGTTTCTTATATTACTACTGGGGATCCAATATTAATATATACTGAGATACACACACACACTTATGTTACAGACACACTGCATAACAGTAAAAGCTTGTTTTTTTGTGAGTTTGAGACCAAAGAGAAGTTTTATCACTGTGCTATTTTTCTCAGTTAGTTTAGACTAATATCATCAGTGTTTGTTGTGTTTTTCTCTTAGGTTGTTTATTTATTTTGTGTTAGACGTGGCACAAATGTGGCCACGCCTACACTGCAGTATGGTAAATATTAATAGAGCTGATGGTGGATAATACATAAAGCAACTATAGTGCTGAAACAGATAATTTATTCAATCGACAGAGCAAGAAAAAATCAGCGATTCCTTAATTGTTTAACCCTCTATGGTACAGTGTTGCCCTCAGGCAACATAACAATTTTTGGCCTGTCAAATTTCTACAATGCATGTTTTTGAGAGATGCAATACTTTAAAAAAGAGGGAAGAATATATAGGGAACCAATAGCAATGCTTTAATTTGGTTCAATGTTACAATGTTGCCTACAGCAAACATTCAGACAAGAAACCGGTTTAAAAAGTTCCTTTAATAATGTTTTTGAATTTAAAATGGTATGTATTGTACCTTGTTAAAGCTACTGAATCTTTTACACGTGTTTATTAAATAAATTATGTTAAAATTAATTTAAAAACCTCTCTTTTTCACGTGTGCACTGTTATGGTACAACCCCAAAAACTTCCCAAAAAACAAAAAAATCATACATTTTCTTCAGAATATGTTTATTAAGACAAAAAATCATCATCCTAACTGGCATCATAATGCGTACCATCGAGGGTTAAGTCATTGTTGAGGCAAAACTACAAAACATTCACTAGTTGCAGCTTTTCTCTGTTGTGTAATAATGTGTATTTAATATCTTCTAATTGGGACTCGAAAAACATGTTCGGTTTTACAAAAAACAAGGGATTTGAAGACTTCCCCTTTGGGCTTTTGGGCTCATTAACTGAACATTTTTTCAATTGTGTGCAGCAGAAACAAGCTGGGAATGCAACACTGACACGTTTCTGCCTATTAAAGTTGATATGATGAACTTATTAGCTGTCACTTGATTGTTTTCACATCCAGCTGTTAGAGAGAAACGTGATAATCCATAAGGAGTCTTCATGTTTGTGTCTACCTAATATACACTACCGGTCAAAAGTTTTAGAACACCCCAACTTTTCCATTTTTTTATTGAAATTTAAGCAGTTCAAGTCAAATGAACAGCTTGAAAGGGTACAAAGGTAAGTGGTGAACTGCCAGAGGTAAATAAAAAAAGGTAAGCTTAACCAAAACTGAAAAATAATGTACATTTCAGAATTATATAAGTAGGCCTTTTTCAGGGAACAAGAAATGGGTTAACAACTTAACTCTATGGAGTCTTGGGCTATTTTGTCCATTTTTGAATTCTTTTCATGTCTTTGTAAGTCATTTTGTGTCTTTTTTGTCATTTTGTGTCTTTTTTTTGGTCATTTTGTGTCTGTTTTAGTCATTTTGTGGTCATTTTGTGTCATTTTGTGTCTTTTTTTAGTTATTTTGTGTCTTTAGGTGTCTTTTTTGGTCATTTTGTGTCTTTTTTTAGTCCTTTAGTCCAACATAAAATGTGATTTTGAATCTTTTTTTTACTTTCAAAACACTATCATGCTCAATAAAGAATTTTAAATGTTGCAAATGTGAGACATTAAACTGCATAATTTTCAATTAAATTCTGGAAAAGTTGGTGTGTTCTAAAACTTTTGACCAGTAGTGTATATAAGTCTACTTTGGCTCTGTTTTGGTCTCCACCAACACCTGAGGGAGTTATCCGTCTTTATAACTGCTAAATGCTCCACTATGTTCACCAACTCGTCTCTAAATGTATCTGACTGATGTTTACAAGTGCTGCAAGTAGTGTACAGAGGGTTTTTACAGATTTTCTCTAAAACATCTGCCTGCTGTGGAGCAGTTTGTCAAGCCAAAACAATGAAAAACAACAAAGAAATATTCCCACTTTGAGACTGCACAGTTTTGATTCCATTACTGTTTTAAAGCATATATGTTTCTTGATCTCTGTTTGAAATGAAGACCAGCACTTTGTGATCCACAAGGTGTTTTTTCAGCAATTTCGGCACATTGAAGAACAGAAACATTTTATATAAACTTTTTTTTTACTTCATCAAAGTGTGCAATAAATGAGCTTTATGGTCTATAAAACGGCAGAGAAAACAAAAGTTTCAAATGCCTTTTTTTTATCCGACAGTCCCAAAACAGAAATATATACTTTTTTATAATGATTTTAATGATATGAAATACAGATAAACAGCAAATACCCACATTTAAGAACCAGAGACATTTCTGCCATTTTTAGAAGAAGAAGAAGAAGATTACTTTATTGTATTGCTTTAAAAAAAAGAAGAAGAATTTGTGCTACAAAATGCCAGAAAACAAGCTCAGTGTTCTGCTTTTTTAAATGCTCTGTTTTGTCTGACAAACAGTCCAAAAATCAAAGACATTCATGATTTAAAACAGATGATATTTCTTCTATTTCTTTGAGTACTGAGCTGTACAACCTGAAAACATAACATCATCCCGTATTCACTGTAAACCAGTCAGCATGACTGTTTATTAGTGTATTCTTCTGTTTGTGTTGATGTTTTCCAGTGAATGCCGGCTGCTGGGTCTGATGTGCTGACTCACAGCTGAAATAAAAGACAAAAGTCTTCGTGCACATCTCTCCATCCGTCCGTCTCTCTGTTTTCATCTGTCTCTGTCTCACATTCTGCTTCATGGGGATTACTGTGTCTCTATATATAGCAGTTCTTCTGTCGGTCAAGGACTTGTTCTTCAGAGGATTCAGTGAGAAATGCCACTCCATTTCCCAGCTGTAATTGTATCAGAGCACAAACCAGCGCGGCACAGTAAATAAGGTCGTACATTACGGCCTCTGGAGAGCAGCTCCGATCTGAATCTTTATTCATGGTGGAGACAGAACGCTGTGGGTTTATTACCTGCTGTTTATTGTATGCATCTTGGGAATTAAAGCATGATTTGGAGGTCTGTATGTCGATGATGACACCCTTTATGTTTCTGGATTTTTGATGTTGGACGTCAGAATTTACTTTTAAATTATGCCATTTTTAATAATACATGTGGAATGTCAACAGTGTAGAATTGCTGATAATTTCCAATTTTAAAGCTTCTGTATCGTGTGAATTTATATATTGGTATTAGGATTTTCTATTTTTCTATATCACAAATGAGATCTAGTCTGGAAACCAGCCGTTCATTTCTCCGTAGAGGAGGCGTGGTTTATGATGAACAAGAAGAACCTTCAGAGCCGTTTATTGGGCGCTATGAATGTCTATCGGGGCTTGTAGCGGGGCTAGTAGCGGGGCTAATAACGGGGCTAGTAGCGGCGCTAGTATCGGGGCTTGTAGCGGGGCTAGTAGTGGGGCTAGTAGCGGCGCTAGTAGCGGGGCTAGTAGCGGCGCTAGTAGCGGGGTTAGTAGCGGCGCTAGTAGCGGGGTTAGTAGCGGCGCTAATAGCGGGGCTAGTAGCGGGGCTAGTAGCGGCGCTAGTAGCGGGGTTAGTAGCGGCGCTAATAGCGGGGCTAGTAGCGGCGCTAGTAGCGGGGCTAGTAACGGGGCTAGTAGCGGGGCTAGTAGCCGGGCTAGTAGTGGGCTAGTAGCGGGGCTAGTAGCAGCGCTAGTAGTGGTGCTAGTAGCGGGGCTAGTAGCGGCGCTAGATCACCGGCGTTACGGTAACGGGGCTAGTAGCGGGGCTAGTAGCGGGGCTAGTAGCGGCGCTAGTAGCGGGGCTAATATCGGCGCTAGTAGCGGGGCTAGTAGCGGGGCTAGTAGCGGTAGTTAGTAGATTAGACTTTTCCCAAATCCAGTCGGAAGCAAGGCTAAAACATCCTTTTTGGTGGTGAAACAGGAGTGTAAAGTCAAACGTTGTTCTTCTTTTTAAAATAAACTTTCGCTCTAAACTATTTAAAACACCATCTACAGCTAAAGAGAGTTATGTGTCTGCTGCAGCCATGTTGGATCTGTAAGAAAACTACAAAACTGCAAGCTTCCGTCTGTCGAGTAGTACGCATCATCGTCTTGCCGTCCCTCCCCGTTCTGTGATTGGATCCTAAAACAGGGCTAAGAAACCTCTCTGGTTGCCAGACTACCTGGAGGTTCGAAATTAAATTTGAGTGTGCAAGGCAGTATAGGTATACCCAGGCTAAGGATCTTCAACCTCTTTCTGTTCCTTAGTTCCAGCAATTAATATATGTTCAGGAAAACTGGCATTTTTGTACAGCTTCCCTTAATTTTTCAACACTTGTGACTGTATTGGTTGTACATTGGGCCGGTATTTCCATCCCTAGTAGCAGGCTTTGAGCGTAGCTGAAATTCAAACATCTAAAATGAACAGGAGAGAGCTAATGAAGCCCCATGTTGTTGTTCAGGAGGAGCCTTCAGGCTACTTTCACTGTCATACTGTACTTCTGACCTCTACGGTTCATCTGCTGCAGCAGCTTGACCAAACATGCATAGCCTAATCATGCACAGATGGACACAACCCGTACACTACACACACACTCTACACACACACTCTACACACACTCTACACACACTACACACTTGTCATTTGACATTTCAGCTCCTCCTCTTTTCTCTCTCATGTTGGCAGCATCAGATTTACAGTCCTTTTTAATCCGTCTGAGATTAAGTGGCCATTGTGATGTGACCTTAGTGAACTCCTCCCTGTCTGTATTAGACTGTTTCACTACTGTTTACATACATGGCTGTTGATTTTATAATAAATCTTGGCAGTTTTATGGAGCAGTCTTGCCTTAACCCTTAACCCTTTATCAGGCGAAGAACTATATTTGGTAGTTAGAGTCAGGTAATATTTCGAGAAGAAAGTTGCAAATTTACTAGATTAAAATGGCAAATCTACAAGAAAAAAAGTCACAGATTTAAGAGATTTAAAGTGGCAAATCTGCACGAAAAAAGTTGCAGATTTACAAGAAAAAAGTGTGAAAAAACAACTTTTTTCTCCCAGATTCACCACTTTAAATCTCATAAATCTGCACATTTTTTTCTCGCAATTTTGCCACTTTAACCTCGTAAACTTTTTTCTCAAAATATTATCCCCCAATAATATCTACCCTTTCGTTTTTACAATCTTAATGTGTACGTTGACTAGTTTTTTCAGGTGTCAAATAAATGTTGAGAAGTAAAAAGTACAATCTTTCCCTTTAAAAATGTGGTGGAGTATAACCCATAGCAACCTATGGTGACATGGGTGTCACAAACATGTTCTGTTTAAATGTTCTAGTAATGTTCATATATGTTTTCTCAGGTAGATAAGTGTGTTTTTTAGTGTTCTACAGCTACAGTAGCTTGTTGAGAAGCCGTCCAATAAGGCAGCTATTCTCAACCTTGGGGTCGGGACCCCAATTGGGGTCACGAGATGATTTCTGGGGGTCGCCAAATCATTTTGGAAGTCAGCTCTGTCTCCACTGTGTTAAAGTGTTCATGTGTTTTAGTCTTTTTGGTCATTTCGTGTCTTTTTTTGGTCATTTTGTGTCTTTTTTGATAGTTTTGTGGTCAATTTGTGTCTTTTTTTGGTCATTTTGTGTCTTTTTTTTGTCATTTTGTGTCATTTTTTGGTCATTTTGTGGTCAATTTGTGTCTTTTTTTGTCATTTTGTGTCTTTTTTGATCATTTTGTGGTCAATTTGTGTCTTTTTTGGTCATTTTGTGTCTTTTTTTTGTCATTTTGTCTTTTTTTGTCATTTTGTTTCCTTTTTTGGTCATTTTGTGTCTTTTCTTAGACATTTTGTGTCTTTTTTGTCATTTTGTGTCTTTCTTTTAGTCATTTTGTCTTTTTTTTGGTAATTTTGTTTCTTTTCTTCATCATTTTGTGTCTTTTTTGCTCATTTTGTTTCCTTTTTTTGTCATTTTGTTTCTTTTTTGGGTGATCTGAACTGTGCGTGTGAGATTGTGTTCAGTGAGCGGGGGTCGCGGACAACATGCATGTTAAATTGGGGGTCACGACTCAAAAAGGTTGAGAACTACTGCAATAAGGCAGTGTTATTTATATTTATTTATTATTATTTTATATGTTGTGGAGATGCAAAGAAAAAGGCAAATTTGTGTTTCTGTAAGCACAAAAGGTGTCTAGTTTATTCATTTAAAAATAAGATATATCATAAGGTCCACTTGGTCTATGGTATATCCTGCATAATTTTCCCTTTTGAAGGATTACTGGCTCTGGGTTCTTATGGGATAAATATAAAGTAAGAGGAGTGGATAGATTTGAAGGCTGCATTGACCACAACTTGGCTTCATATTGCTTCAGATTAGGAATTAGGTTGCTGGGGGATTTCAGGGATATTGCTAGGTCAGTGGATTACCTTGTAATAGATCTGTAGGAGGGCTGGAGGACACACACACAGGAAGTGTTTGCTTGTGTACGGCGGGTTTAATCCCTCAAGACGTACATGCTAACTCCTCCTCTGGTTTGTGAGTAACGTCAGGAGCTAAAATCTACATATTCTTAAACCTCTTGTGCATTTTTATCCAGCTGAAAGTCTGTTTTCTTGTTTTCTTGTCTCCTCTCTCAGGTGTGAATAACGATGACTCCCATCCTCGCTGTTTGAACATGCTGCTCTGCTAGCGAAGCCGACACGACACTCCTTCCCCTCTGGACACACACACACACACACACACACACACACACACACAAGGAGTCGGCCCAATTGAAGCACAACCATGCTGATCAAGGAGTATCGCATCCCCATGCCGATGAGCGTGGAGGAGTACCGCATCGCTCAGCTCTACATGATCCAGGTGAGTGCTTTTTACCTCACACAACAACATCACTGCAACACAAAAAAGCTGTTTTTGTTATCTTAAATTAATGGATTTTTTTTTTTTGAACAAGGTCTTTTTATTTGAGATTTTCACATTATACAAAATACAAACATTGCCCCACAGTCATTTAATGTACACTACTGGTCAAAAGTTTTAGAACACACCAACTTTACCAGTATTTAATTGAAAATTATGCAGTTTAATGTCTCAGTGTACTCTGAAATTAATGCACATTTGCAACATTTAAAATTCTTTATTAAGCATGATAGTGTTTTGAAAGTAAAAAAAAGATTCAAAATCACATTTTATGTTGGACTAAAGGACTAAAAAAAGACACAAAATGACAAAAAAAGACACCAAAAGACACAAAATGACTAAAAAAAGACACAAAATGACCAAAAAAAGACACAAAATGACAAAAAAGACACCAAAAGACACAAAATGACTAAAAAAAGACACAAAATGACCAAAAAAAGACAGAAAATGACCAAAAAAAGACACAAAATGACAAAAAAAGACACCAAAAGACACAAAATGACTAAAAAAAGACACAAAATGACCAAAAAAAGACACAAAATGACCAAAAAAAGACACAAAATGACTTACAAAGACATGAAAAGAATTCAAAAATGGACAAAATAGCCCAAGACTCCATAGAGTTAAGTTGTTAACCCATTTCTTGTTCCCTGAAAAAGGCCTACTTGTATAATTCTGAAATGTACA
Organism: Centropristis striata; assembly: GCF_030273125.1. NCBI lineage: Eukaryota > Metazoa > Chordata > Actinopteri > Perciformes > Serranidae > Centropristis > Centropristis striata. The sequence goes on from NC_081535.1 coordinate 33,800,998, forward strand.
TTATTTTCCAGTTTTGGTTAAGCTTACCTTTTTTTATTTACCTCTGGCAGTTCACCACTTACCTTTGGACCCTTTCAAGCTGTTCATTTGACTTGAACTGCTTGAATTTCAATAAAAAACTGGAAAAATTGGGGTGTTCTAAAACTTTTGACCAGTAGTGTACTTGTTGATAGGGTGAGTCACGTAAACAAAAATAATGGAGACAGAAAGAACATATGTGAGACTACAAATAAGAGGTTAACATGTATTACAGGGTGACATTTTCTGCTTCCATTTGGTCCACAAAATCCAAGAAAGGCTGCCAGGTTGCATAGAATTTCAAAACAGACCCTTGGAGAGAGTATCTTATTGTTTCTAGCTTCAGATGTTGCATAATATTTCTAATCCAATGGGAGTATGAAGGAGGAAGAGGGTCTGAACATCTGAACACAATCAGTCGTCTGGCCAGTAGTGTGCAAAAGGCCACCACATTAGATTTAGGATTATTTAAATTCTCAAAAATTAATGGATTTTTTGAGGGAAGTTTGGTTTGTTAAAAAGGCACGAGGAAGCTGAAAATCTGGAGTATTGCACTCTCAGAAAATAGAGTACAGAATTGTACCTTAAGGGGTTTAATGGCTTGTCACTGGGGCAGTACCCTCACAAGGTACTTTTTTGTACCCTTATTTTGTAGTACAAAAATCGACCTTTAAGCCTTTTGCCACTTGGGTACATATATATACCTTTTGCCACAAGGTCCAATCTGTTTAATTTACAGAACTTCACCGTAAAAATTACAGTGAGTGGGTTTTCTACTGTAAATTTAAATGTAAATATCAGCAAAAACTGTAATTAAACAGAAAAAAATCCCTGGTAATTAAGTGTCTATTATGTTGATATGCAATTTAAATGTTTTAGCCCTATTTCTCATGCAATTTGACAGTGTTTTACTGTAATTTCTGTAAACATTTTTTACAGTGCAAGTGGTAAAAGGTATGTACCCAAGTGGTAAAAGGGTTAAAAGTCCATTTTTGTACTTCAAAATAAGGGTACAAAAAAGTAATTTTTTCAACAATTCTGTACTCTATTTTCTGAGTGTGTGCATGATTCAGATGGTGAGTTTTGGAGCCTGGAGGGAGGAAGTTGGGGGCCAGGTCAGGAGTTTAACGTGTTATCGTGTCGTGTCGTAGCAGAACAAGAGCGGTGAAGATCATGGTCAGAGTGTTGCTCTGCAGACCAGATGGTGCTCCATATGCCTGTGAATTGTGTTTCATTTAGTAATTTTTTTTGCAAATACACGCACATTTAAAAATCCACTGAAAAACATGACAAAGAAGGAGTTTTGTTTCATGAATACATGCAGAAAAGTAAATGCAACAGCTATGTTTTAATCCAATTTATTTGTTTGCCGTAAATCAAGAAAAAATTTAAGAAAGACTTATGTAGAAAATATGTGGATTTTCTTTTAATTGATCCAATCCAATCCAATCCCCTTCATTTATAAAACACAATTTAGCAAACACAAGGTTTCCAAAGTGCTGCACAAACAATAAATACATAACATAATACAAAGAGATGTAGTAAACAATAGAACAGTAAGATGCAATAAGATAAAATAAATTAAAAATGGGATAAAAATAAATAAAATAAAATGTAAAATGTACTGCCCACACAAAATAAATATGCATGAATATAATAAAAACAATTGAGGGAAAATTAAGTCATAAAGTTAAGCAAAAAATATTTAGAAAATTATTATAAATATGTATAAATTATTGAAGAGGTTGCAGTTACTTTCTGATTATTTGGAGTGTATTTATTAAATTGGTCAAAGTCAAGTCAAAGTTAATTTCTATAGCACATTGTACAATTAAGCCTAAATACACAGAGCGACCAGCTGAAGGTAAAATAAGGTTGTAGAATAGAAACAATGCTTGTTGTAAGTAAAAACATATTTATTTGGATGTTCTGCATCATGTTTTGTAACATGCAAGCTGAGACTTGATTAACTGCACATGCTCAGTAATAAACAAGTAATATGTTTGTGTTTTTATATATAGAAGCTTTCAAAACCAACCCAAAGGTTACAAAGTGGCTGACAAAAGGATAAGAGGCTGAAAGAACAAAACATTGAAACAGGAGGAAAGAGCACGATAGAAATAAGAAGCATCAGAACTTAAAATACAAGTACTCAGTGTCTCAGATAAAGGCAATAAAAGTCTAAGTCGAGCTGAGACATATTTCATATTCTGTAAGCGTTCACAGAGCACACAATCTACTTCTTCATTGTTCAATATCTTGAGGTATTTCCACAGAAAGCTGGTGGCAGATATGGTGTTGATTTAGCCTCATTTAGATGGTGGAAAGTTACTGTTAGCATTCATCCAGGCAGATAAAGGACTTATGTATTTCTGTAGTGATATGTGTATATTATATCCGCCTTTTCCCGTCTGTTAATGTATATTTCTTGGGAAAAGGGAAATAGTTTGGATGGGAATCCTGTTTCCCGTGTTTAAACATTATTGCTCTGCATATGACGCCCTCTTTCCGGATGAAAAAAACTGTTTAAAAAAAAACAAAACACAGCTCCCAGGAGCGTGCACAAAAAAGGCCAATGAAATAAAATGACAGAACAGACAATAGACCATCACAATAACAAAATTATAGATTGTAAACATAAAGAATATTAAACCAAACCCACACCCGTAGAATAAAAAAAAGTCTAAAACAAACCTCCTGACTGCACACACACACACACACACACACACACACACACAGCCGGACCCCTCCTCCGCCTGCTCAGCGTCACAGCTGAGCGCCGGTTGCCATGGTAACTGGTGACATCAGCTGCAGCATGGCAGCGGCTGCCATCATTTGTTTGTGATATGGGCGGAACGAGAGAGAGAGAGAGAGAGAGAGAGAGAGAGAGAATGTTATATTATGTCTAGCTCTATAATAACATGAACAGCCTTGTTTTGGAATAGACTTTTTACTTTAAATTAATAACTAGTTTGGTTCTGGTTTAAAAAACAAAAGATCAAAAACACATCGAGGCACACATGTTCCTTCATTACCACGAACACATACACTGTCGTTTATTTAGATTCAAACACCGTACTGTTGCCACAAATACTCACTAGAGCACCAAATGTGGACAATTAAAAATAATAATTATAAATAAATTAATAATATATATGTAAATTAAAAGGGAAGAATTAGGGAAGAATTAGGTAAGAAGAAGGTAGGGAAGAATTTTTCAGAAGAATTCTGAACTCCCAGACCTTCAGTTTCCCCGGCTCTTTTCTTTGTAAAAAAAAAATATATATATATATATATATATATATATTTTAAAGTTTCCATTATCCAAGATTTAATACTGCTAGAAATATTTTAACAAGTCGTTTTTTCAAAATTCCATTCTAGAAACCCCGAAACATTTCAGAAAGTCACCACCGTACAGCCTCAAAATTTACCATATGATTACTTCAGGTTACATCAGATTACATTTGATCAACAAAAACTCAGCAGAAAAAAAATAGAGTGTGATAGAAGAACTAGAAGAGTAGTGCACATATTGTTTAATATTCTGTGATATCAGACGCAGTGAAGATCTGTATCTAATTGCAACCGCAGATTGTCCATCAGGTGAAATATTTTCTGCTTTTTTTCCTCATAGTTTTGTACACTTGTTGTTTCAGTAGATACACTGCAAAAAAAGAAAAGTTGGGTGAACTCAAAATTTCAAGGCAACAAAGGTCGATAAAATTTTAAGTTGGACAATTAAACTAAATATTTAAAGTTTTGTTTTTGAGTTTGCTCAACTCTGAATTCAGATTTTTGTCAACTCAACTGTAAGTTGTACTAACTTATAATTTTACATTGTAATAACTTTTAATCCTTACTTCTGCTAACTTCTGCAATGTGCTGAATTGGCACGATTGTAACGCCGCTATGAAATGTCAGCTAATGTTGCGACCACAATTTTGAGTTAGCATTGATACGCTAATGGCTACTCTTGTAGCTGTAACAAGCAGTGCCGCTAGCGTCAGTTAGCCGCTAGCATCAGTTAGCCGCTAGCTTTCGCTAATGACCGAATTTCACCGCTTTCCCGCATTTCACAACAAAGAAATAAGAGTTATCAGAACTATTGTCCCTTGTTGTGAACCCCAACTTAAAGATATAAGTAACAACAACTCACCAACTTGTTTTTGAGCAGACAACTGGCTTCCTTTGTTGTGCTAACTTACATTATTGCCCTAAATGTCAATAATTTATATTTCCAAGTTTTACCAACTTAAATCACTGTTTTAGGCCAAAAAATACAAGTTGGCTTTTTTTGCAGTGAGAGCTCTTGTTGCATTTTAATTTTATTCACCCATGAGTGTTGTCTGTTGCTAGTTTCAGACTGAAAGCAAGCAACCGAGTTTGAAAAATGGCCGAACGGCTAATTTAGGGGCTGCATGAAGCGTCTGCTAGCGTGTGATGCATGTGGCTCTGACTGCTGCAGCCTGAGGAGGGGAGCTGTGTACCCCTAGCTGCTTCATGCTAACCTTGCGGTGTCACATAAATTATTCAGGGAGTGCTCGCAGCTCGGCAGAACCGAGACCCTCAGCAAAGCCAGGTCCATTATAATTCCACAGAGTGTCTGCACACAGAGCCCGTCACACTTCTCACAGTGTACAGGGGTCTGCTTTCTTTCACTTCTTCTCATTTTTCCTTTTCCTGTCAGCTATTCAGACCTTCTTCTCCTGTCCTGATTACTGGCTGAAGCTATTTTTCTCTTCACTTTTGTTTATTCAGATTTATTTCCGTCCTTGTTTCAAACTGGAGGAGTTCCTCCAAAGGCTTTTCTGACTCTTTGGTAGTCGTGTCACATCCCTGTTTTTTACTACAGTCAAGGACTTTGAGACTTTTGTAACTTTTTAGCTTTGACCAGCTGCTCTAATCAATCCTAAAATGTTTCTTTCTTTCCTTTCTTTCCTTTGAAGGCCACAGTTTTTAACCCTCCGACCCTGGTTGGTTTAACCCTTTATCAGGCAAAGAACTATACTTGGTAACTTCAGGTAATATTTAGAGAAAAAAGTTGCAAATTTACTAGATTAAAGTGGCAAATCTACAAGAAAAAAAGTTGCAGATTTAAGAGATTTAAAGTGGCAAATCTGCAAGAAAAAAGTTGCAGATTTAAGAGAAAAAAGTGGGAAAAAAGCAACTATTTTCTCCCAGATTCACCACTTTAACCCTTAATAGGGCACTCATTGAAATACTTGCAAATTCCAAATTTCAACCCTAGAGAATATTGGAGGATATTACATACTGCCAGAATGTGTAAAAAAAACATGCGAAAATAATATTTTGAGAAAAAAGTTTACGAGATTAAAGTGGCAAATCTACGAGAAATTTTTTTGCAGATTTATGAGATCTAAAGTGGTGAATCTGGGAGAAAAAAGTTGTTTTTTTCCCACTTTTTTCTTGTAAATCTGGGACTTTTTTCGCGCAGATTTGCCACGTTAAATCTCTTAAATCTGCAACTTTTTTTCTTGTAGATTTGCCACTTTAATCTAGTAAATTTGCAACTTTTTTCTCGAAATATTACCTGACTCTAACTACCAAATATATATCTGCGTTTTAAGTGAAATGTGTCAACAACTATTGGATGGATTGCTGTGAAATGTTGTGCATTCATTCATAACTCTTGGTACTTTGATTTATCTTTCACTGCGAGCATGTTAGCATGTTAGCATTTACCAAAGCTCTGCCTTACAGAGCTGCTGCACACTCATAGTTATAGTTGTAGTATCTTCGTCTTGTTGGCTTCTTTCATGGCTCAACAGGTGTGTGGGTGTGTGTGTGTGTGTGTGTGTGTGTGTGTGTGTGTGTGTGTATGTGATGACAGCCAAACACTAGTGTTGGGACAACGAAGCCTCGTGAAGCATTTCCTTTATTTTTTGACCCCACTAGATGGCGGTCTTGGCTTAAAACATTGTGTGTTTGCTTGCTTTATGTTGCTTTTTAGAATAAATACCTTTTTGGGAATTATATGCTGTCCTTTTAATTGTTCTACACATATGAGTGATATACCGACCTCTTCTATGAAAAGAACTCCCAATTCCTTCACAATTACTAAATATTAGTGTTGGGACAACGAAGCCTCATGAAGCATTTCCTTTATTTTTTGACCCCACTAGATGGAGGTCTTGGCTTTAAAAAAAGGCTTCATCAATGGTGATTGAGTGTGTTTTCAGCCCTTTGTTGAACAAAGAGCGCCATCTCTTGGGCTCCGTAAGTAAAGAAAATGCTTCATGAAGCTTCGTTGTCCCATCACTACCAAACACCAGTAAACACAGACCTCAGCAGTAGACGCAGCATCCATAGGTTTAAAAAAGCTCCCACTATTGTTGCTTGTGAGAGTTTTTTTCTCTGGAGTAAAGCAGCAGCGGGGGAACTGAAGGTTTTACTACCACAAAGTGTTTGTATTAAAACTGCTGACTGCTGATCTTCAGCTTTAGATCTTCAGTCCTGCTCGTCCTTGACTGTTTAGTCTATTTTGCAAGAAAATATCTTTAGCTTTCTGACCTCTAGTATCTGTTGTTTTCATTAAGATTCGTAGAGCTTAGAGTCCCTGGAGAACAGCGTTCATGTCGACTCTGTAGCTGTAAGATGTGTTGGTTTAACCCTTTATCAGGCAAATAACTATATTTGGTAACTTCAGGTAATATTTCGAGAAAAAAGTTGCAATTTTGCTAGATTAAAGTGGCAAATCTACAAGAAAAAAAGTTGCAGATTTAAGAGATTTAAAGTGGCAAATCTGTGCGAAAAAATCACAGATTTATGAGAAAAAAGTGGGAAAAAGCAACTTTTTTCTCCCAGATTCACCACTTTAACCTTAATAGGACACTCATTGAAATACTTGCAAACTAGATCTTGTGTCTTTTTTGGTAATTTTGTGTCTTTTTTGTTATTTTGTGTCTTTTTTGGTAATTTTGTGTCTTTTTTGGTCATTTTGTGTCTTTTTTTTGTCATTTTGTGTCTTTCTTGGTCATTTTGTGTTTTTTTGTCCTATTGTGGTCAATTTGTGCCTTTTTTTGTTAATTTTGTGTCTTTTTTGGTCATTTTGTGTCTTTTTGTCATTTTGTGCCTTATTTTGTGTCTTTTTTGGTCATTTTTTGGTCATTTTGTGTCTTTCTTGGTCATTTTGTGTTATTTTGTCCTTTTGTGGTCAATTTGTGCCTTTTTTTGTTAATTTTGTGTCTTTTTTGTCATTTTGTGTCTTTTTTTTGATCACTTTGCGCCTTTTTTTGTCATTTTGTGTCTTTTTTTGGTCATTTTGTGTCTTTCTTGGTCATTTTGTGTATTTTTTTGTCAATTTGTTTCTTAACCCTTAATAAGGCACTCATTGAAATACTTGCAAACTTGTATTAAAACTGCTGACTGCTGATCTTCAGCTTTAGATCTTCACTCCTGCTCGTCCTTGACTGTTTAGTCTATTTTGCAAGAAAATATCTTTAGCTTTTCTGACCTCTAGTATCTGTTGTTTTCATTAAGATTCGTAAAGCTTCGAGTCCCTGGAGAACAGCGTTCATGTCGACTCTGTAGCTGTGAGATGTGTGTCATTAATTCAGATCCTCGGTGCTCCCTCTCCTGTACTGCAGCAGACACGAGGAGGGTAATTTGAGGCCCTTAGCTCCTCACCTAAATTACATTACCTGCTAGATTACAGCAATTTTCCAGCTGTTTGCCTCCTCTGACCTTCATTACTGATATCACCTCCCTAAAGTCTTCAGCAGAGAGAGCTCCGTGTTCAATCTGAGCTCTCATTCTTGACCCCGGGAACCCCACTCTTGCTGTTAATAATGATCGTGGTGATTTGTATTCACGCGGTGCCGTTCCTCGACCTGCAGTGTATTACAATGGAAGGAATAAAATAGCTTTTCAATCATCGGCCTGACAGCAGAATACACTATCTACAGAGTACGATCACCTGACTGACTCAGCTGTAAGATTAAAGCTTTGGCAGCTTATATAAACAAAGATTGAAGATTTAAAATGATTAAAGCTGCATTACATTAGTGCAGCTATTCTCAACCTTGGGGTCGGGACCCCAGTTGGGGTCGCGAGATGATTTCTGGGGGTCACCAAATCATTTTGGAAGTCAGCTCTGTCTCCACTGTGTTAAAGTGTTCATGTGTTTTAGTCTTTTTGGTAATTTTGTGTCTTTTTTGGTCATTTTGTTTCCTTTTTTTGGTCAATTTGTGTCTTTTTTTTAGTCATTTTGTGTCTTTTTTTTTTTATCATTTTGGTGGTCAATTAGTGTCTTTTTTTGTTATTTTGTGTCTTTTTTAGTCATTTTGTGTCTTTTTTGGTCATTTTGTGTCCTTTTTTTGGTCATTTTGTGCTTTTTTTAATCATTTTGTGGTCAATTTGTGCCTTTTTTAGTCATTTTGTGTCTTTTTTGGTTATTTTGTGTATTTTTTGGTCATTTGTGTCTTTTTTTGGTCATTTTGTGTCTTTCTTGGTCATTTGTGTCTTTTTTTGTCATTTGTGTCTTTTTTTGGTCGTTTTGTGTCTTTTTTTGGTCATTTTGTGTCTTTTTTTATCACTTTGTGTCTTTTTTTATCACATTGTGTCTTTTTTTTAGTCATTTTGTGTCTTTTTTTGGTTATTTTGTGAATTTTTTTGGTCATTTGTGTCTTTTTTTGTCATTTTGTGTCTTTTTTGATCACTTTGTGTCTTTTTTGGTCATTTGTGTCTTTTTTTGGTCATTTTGTGTCTTTTTTTAGTCATTTTGTGTCTTTTTTGGGTGATCTGAACTGTGCGTGTCACATTTGTGTTCAGTGAGCGGGGGTCGCGGACAACATGCATGTTAAATTGGGGGGTCGCGACTCAAAAAGGTTGAGAACTACTGGATTAGTGTACATAAGTGTTTACAGTTCAGGATCGGGGTACTGAGCTCGCTACTTTAGGGTAAATTATGTCGATACTACCAAATTTATGGATATATATGGAGTTTTTTCCCCATTCCTGCCAAAAATGCTTCCTCCGGCTTTAATTAGTAGTAATTTGTTTAACAAATGCACCACAACACTACATTATGCACACAGAGTGGGAGGAAGAAGGGAGTTTTGACCGCGGCCTCACAGGGTTAATCTGACCTCATCTGTATGTTAATGTACAGAAAGCAAACAGATTTGAACAAACACTAATCAAACGTATCGATTAGAATCTAAGCCTAAGTGTTGTTTCAGACATACATAAGATAGATGACTAAAAAATGCAGCTGAGAGCTAATATTTATATTCTATTCACCAATAAATTGACCATAACATTTTTTTTTAAATGATACGTAAAAGAAGGCAAATATGTAATTAAAATAATTTAAAGTGATAATAAAAAATAAAATGCAGCACATTTTATAAACTGGAGATCATTCTACATTTCCCCCCTATATAAAATAAATTTTCTATTTATACTATAATTTGAAAAAATGTAAAAATTACACTGATAGTACAAATATTTGTATTTATTTTCTCTATGTATGTAAATATAATTAAGTTTTACTTTTTTCCTTCTCTTAGTGTTAATATTTTTTTTTACATATTTTTACCAGTTTATATTGTCTTTTAATTTAAATATTTTATGCATTTTTTTTTTATAATAATAAATAATAATACATTTTATTTGTAAAGCACTTTTCATACAGAAATCTCAAAGTGCTACAGAAACCAGAAACAAAATAAACAAAAGACTAAGAGAAAACTCAGACATTAAAATCAGCAGTAGATAAAAAGATACAGGTAATAAAGTAGATTATTAAGAGATTAACCCTTTATCAGACAAAGAACTATATTTGGTAACTTCAGGTAATATTTCGAGAAAAAATTGCAAATTTACTAGATTCAAGTGGCAAATCTACAAGAAAAAAAGTCGCAGATTTAAGAGATTTAAAGTGGCAAATCTGTGCGAAAAAAGTCGCAGATTTACGAGAAAAAAGTGGGCATTTTGTGTCTTTTTTTGGTCATTTGTGTCTTTTTTTGGTCATTTTGTGTCTTTCTTGGTCATTTTGTGTCTTTTTTTGGTCATTTTGTGTCTTTCTTGGTCATTTGTGTCTTTTTTTGGTCATTTTGTGTCTTTCTTGGTCATTTTGTGTCTTTTTTTGGTCATTTTGTGTCTTTCTTGGTCATTTTGTATCTTTTTTTGGTAATTTTGTGTCTTTTTTTGGTCATTTTGTGGTCAATTTGTGCCTTTTTTGGTCATTTTTTGTTAATTCTGTGCCTTTTTGATCATTTTTTGTTCATTTTGTGTTCTTTTTTGTCATTTTGTGTCTAATTTGTGTCTTTTTTGGTCATTTTTGTCTTTTTTGGTCATTTTGTGTCTTTCTTGGTCATTTTGTGTCTTTTTTTGGCCATTTTGTGTCTTTTTAGTCATTTGTGTCTTTTTGTGGTCATTTTGTTTCTTTTTTGGGTGATCTGAACTGGTGCGTGTGAGATTCTGTTCAGTGAGTGGGGGTCGTGGACAACATGCATGTTAAATTGGGGGTCGCGACTCAAAAAGGTTGAGAACTACTGGATTAGTGTACATAAGTGTTTACAGTTCAGGATCGGGGTACTGAGCTCGCTACTTTTAGGGTAAAGGATCTTACAAACAAATGAATGGCTGATTGAACTGTACGTGGACAGACTAATTGTTTCTTTGCTGTTTTATTGCCTCTCTTGAAACTTAAAGTTAGATAACTTGGCTCCTGCATCAGATCCTGGACCAGTTTAATATATTTTACTCTCCATAAACAGTCAGCAAGCCTGTCTTTTTTTGTCATTTTGTGTCTTTTTTTTGGTCGTTTTGTGTCTTTTTTTGGTCATTTTGTGTCTTTTTTTATCACTTTGTGTCTTTTTTTATCACATTGTGTCTTTTTTTTAGTCATTTTGTGTCTTTTTTGGTTATTTTGTGAATTTTTTTGGTCATTTGTGTCTTTTTTTGTCATTTTGTGTCTTTTTTTGATCACTTTGTGTCTTTTTTTGGTCATTTGTGGTCTTTTTTTGGTCATTTTGTGTCTTTTTTTAGTCATTTTGTGTCTTTTTTGGGTGATCTGAACTGTGCGTGTCACATTTGTGTTCAGTGAGCGGGGGGTCGCGGACAACATGCATGTTAAATTGGGGGGTCGCGACTCAAAAAGGTTGAGAACTACTGGATTAGTGTACATAAGTGTTTACAGTTCAGGATCGGGGGTACTGAGCTCGCTACTTTTAGGGTAAAATTATGTCGATACTACCAAATTTATGGATATATATGGAGGTTTTTTCCCCCATTCCTGCCAAAAATGCTTCCTCCGGCTTTAATTAGTAGTAATTTGTTTAACAAATGCACCACAACACTACATTATGCACACAGAGTGGGAGGAAGAAGGGAGTTTTGACCCGGCCTCACAGGGTTAATCTGACCTCATCTGTATGTTAATGTACAGAAAGCAAACAGATTTGAACAAACACTAATCAAACGTATCGATTAGAATCTAAGCCTAAGTGTTGTTTCAGACATACATAAGATAGATGACTAAAAAATGCAGCTGAGAGCTAATATTTATATTAATTCACCAATAAATTGACCATAACATTTTTTTTTAAATGATACGTAAAAGAAGCAAATATGTAATTTAAAATAATTTAAAGTGATAATAAAAAATAAAATGCAGCACATTTTATAAACTGGAGATCATTCTACATTTACCCCCCTATATAAAATAAATTTTCTATTTATACTATAATTTGAAAAATGTAAAAATTACACTGATAGTACAAATATTTGTATTTATTTTCTCTATGTATGTAAATATAATTAAGTTTTACTTTTTTCCTTCTCTTAGTGTTAATATTTTTTTTTACATATTTTTACCAGTTTATATTGTCTTTTAATTTAAATATTTTATGCATTTTTTTTTATAATAATAAATAATAATACATTTTATTTGTAAAGCACTTTTCATACAGAAATCTCAAAGTGCTACAGAAACCAAGAAACAAAATAAACAAAAGACTAAGAGAAAACTCAGACATTAAAATCAGCAGTAGATAAAAAGATACAGGTAATAAAGTAGATTATTAAGAGATTAACCCTTTATCAGACAAAGAACTATATTTGGTAACTTCAGGTAATATTTCGAGAAAAAAATTGCAAATTTACTAGATTCAAGTGGCAAATCTACAAGAAAAAAAGTCGCAGATTTAAGAGATTTAAAGTGGCAAATCTGTGCGAAAAAAGTCGCAGATTTACGAGAAAAAAGTGGGGCATTTTGTGTCTTTTTTGGTCATTTGTGTCTTTTTTTGGTCATTTTGTGTCTTTCTTGGTCATTTTGTGTCTTTTTTTGGTCATTTTGTGTCTTTCTTGGTCATTTGTGTCTTTTTTTTGGTCATTTTGTGTCTTTCTTGGTCATTTTGTGTCTTTTTTTGGTCATTTTGTGTCTTTCTTGGTCATTTTGTATCTTTTTTGGTAATTTTGTGTCTTTTTTTGGTCATTTTGTGGTCAATTTGTGCCTTTTTTGGTCATTTTTTGTTAATTCTGTGCCTTTTTGATCATTTTTTGTTCATTTTGTGTCTTTTTTTGTCATTTTGTGTCTAATTTTGTGTCTTTTTTGGTCATTTTTGTCTTTTTTTGGTCATTTTGTGTCTTTCTTGGTCATTTTGTGTCTTTTTTTGGCCATTTTGTGTCTTTTTTAGTCATTTTGTGTCTTTTTGTGGTCATTTTGTTTCTTTTTGGGTGATCTGAACTGTGCGTGTGAGATTCTGTTCAGTGAGTGGGGGTCGTGGACAACATGCATGTTAAATTGGGGGTCGCGACTCAAAAAGGTTGAGAACTACTGCATTAGTGTTTACAGTTCAGGATCTTACAAACAAATGAATGGCTGATTGAACTGTACGTGGACAGACTAATTGTTTCTTTGCTGTTTTATTGCCTCTCTTGAAACTTAAAGTTAGATAACTTGGCTCCTGCATCAGATCCTGGACCAGTTTAATATATTTTACTCTCCATAAACAGTCAGCAAGCCAGAGGGTTCCAGTCTAAATGCAGAGCCTCTTAAGGAGCTGTAGTGATGCTGTAATCCACGACTCCCTCTTAATACACGGCTCAGTCTTACAGGATCTGTACGCTTCAACCATCTGCTGCCTTTTTATTACAGGACATTACACTGCAACAAAGCCAACTTGTATTTTTTGGCCTAAAATAGTGATTTAAGTTGGTAAAACTTGGAAATATAAATGATTGACATTTAGGGCAATAATGTAAGTTAGCACAACAAAGGAAGCCAGTTGTCTGCTCAAAAACAAGTTGGTGAGTTGTTGTTACTTATATCTTTAGTTGGGGTTCACAACAAGGGACAATAGTTCTGATAACTCTTATTTCTTTGTTGTGAAATTCAGCCATTAGCAAAATCTAGCGGCTAACTGATGCTAGCGGCTAACTGATGCTAGCGGCTAACTGATGCTAGCGGCGCTGCTTGTTACAGCTACAAGAGTAGCCATTAGCGTATCAATGCTAACTCAAAATTGTGGTCGCAACATTAGCTGACATTTCATAACAGCGTTACAATCGTGCCAATTCAGCACATTGCAGAAGTTAGCAGAAGTAAGGATTAAAAGTTATTTTACAATGTAAAATTATAAGTTAGTACAACTTACAGTTGAGTTGACAAAAATCTGAATTCAGAGTTGAGCAAACTCAAAAACAAAACTTAAAATATTTAGTTTAATTGTCCAACTCAAAATTTTATCGAAGTTTGTTGCCTTGAAATTTTTAGTTCACCCAACTTTTCTTAATTTTGCAGTGAGTACATGATGGGGAGAAAGCGAAACCACTGATTTAATAATAATAATACATTTTATTTGTACTTTTCATACAGAAATCTCAAAGTGCTACAGAAACCAGAAACAAAATAAACCAAAAGACTCAGAGAAAACTCAGACACATTAAAATCATCAATAAAAAAGACACAGGTAATAAAGTAGATTATTAAGAGATTAACCCTTTATCAGGCAAAGAACTATATTGGTAACTTCAGGTAATATTTAGAGAAAAAAGTTGCAAATTTACTAGATTTAAAGTGGCAAATCTGTGCGAAAAAAGTCGCATATTTACGAGAAAAAAAGTGTGAAAAAGCAACTTCTGCTGCACAGCCAGTCTATCTTTAAAGTCTGCCTCACCTGAACTCATCAGTAAAAAATGAAACACTTCATAGAGTTTGGATTATTTAGCACAAAGAGGAAAGAATAAGTGTCAGCTAGCTTTGGAGGAAATCCGACTAAAAGAAGTAAAAGAAAAGCAG